>NC_069500.1:1360403590-1360633590 GCF_027579735.1 Bombina bombina
GAGTCTCTGTGCTGGAGTGTTTGCGTTGCAATATTTTGTTTAGGGCAGTGCATGTCCTGGGGCGGTACAATGTGATTGCTGATTCTCTGTCCCGATTCCAGTGGGACAGGTTCCGGGAGGTGGCCCCAGAGGCGGACAGAGAAGAAGTTGAATGTGCGGGGGATCTGTGGCAGCTTGGTTGTCAGGAGCATTGAATCTGGTGAAAGGGGCGGTAGCCCCGAGCACATGGAGGGGCGGACGCCCAAGTGTGGTCAGCTGTGGTGGGAATTTGTGGAGCAGGAGAATGTACAAAGGGCAGGTGAAAGGGAGTTAGGTTTGCTTTTTCGTTGGATACAGTGCTGGGGAAGGGAGAGGCTATTGCCTTCGGAATGTTGCAAGAGGATGGCGGCATTGGCATTTTTGTTTCAGATGTTGGGAGGTGAGGATTGGACTAAAGTGTTCGTGGTTGCGTATGGCGGTGAGAGGACTGTGCAGGGGTGGGGCCAGGCCGGATGGCCGGAGGCCGATAACTTTTGCCATTCTGGAAGGTATGGTAGAGAGATTGGGGTGAGGTTTGTGCTTCACGGCGCAGTAGAACATATGTTTAGAACTGGCTTTTGTATTAGCCTTTTTTGGGGCATTCAGGGGTGTTGGAGCTGTATGGGAAAGAATCGGGGGGATCGGAATGGCCTGGGGAGGCAGGGAGGTGATGCTAAAAGATGGGAGGTGGCGGAGTTATGGGTTTCGGAGTCCAAGTCGGACCAGAAGGTAAAGGGTTTATGGTGCTGTTGAGGGAGATTGGGGGACGTTGCTGCCCGAGGGAGTGGTGCGGGTGTATTTTAGGCGACCAACCATTCTGCAGGGCCGTTGTTGGTGCATGCAGATGGCTCATCTTTATCCAGATTCCAGTTTACGGTGGTATTGCGGAAGGGACTGGCGGTGATTGGGGTTGAGGGGAAATGGATTTTGGGTCCATTCGTTCACGGATTGGGGCGGCAACGGAAGGCGGCAAGTTTGGGTCTAAATACGGATGGTCATTAGGAGGATCGGTAGGTGGCGGTCAGAGAGATTCTGGGGGGTATGTGAGACCGGGTTGAGTGCTGCCGTCGGGGTTGGCTGATGAGGTATGATTTCTTTCATTTGACAGGTCCAGTGAGGTGTTGGATCTTAGCACACTCCTATGTTTATTCGGCACGAAAGGCAGCGGCAGTTAGAGAAAATAGCATGCAACGGGTTTCCCAGAGGAGAGGGTCTCTTTGAGGTGGTTTGGGATATGGGGAATGAAGTGGGGCCAGGTTGTGAGAACAGTGGTGGAGTATGCCAGAAGGTTTAGTCCACCTCATGTTTTTAGTGGTTCACGCGTGGGTGGGAATGATTTGGGTCGCATGCCCCAAAAGGATCTTGTAGAAGAGATGAAGTTGGGTTTGAGGAGATTACGGGAGTTGTTTCCGGGTTTAATAATAATATGGTCAGAGATTGAGAGTAGGCTGGTCTGGCGGTCAGCCTGGGATATCAAGAAGCTGGAGGCATCTAGACGTAAGGAAAAACGGATGGTATAGCGGGTTTGTAGAAGAAATTGGGGGGGCTTTGGGCTCTGACATGTTGAATTTGAGGGCGAGTCGGGTAGGTGTTTCTACCTGAAAGATGGGGTGCATTTAAAAGAGGTGGGGGTTGCACCTGTTCAATTTTACCACTGAGGGAAGGGATCGAAAAGGCCTTGGCTTTGTGTGGTGGTACTCGCTGAAAGCGAGTTGTGGCGGGGGTGCTTTGCTATGTTCTATTGAAGCTTACGCCTGATGGATAGGGGGCTGCTACTTTGGTTGGTAACAGAAAATAAAGTGATGATGGACGCCCCGCCCTAAGAGGGTGGGGCTAAAAGAGAGGTAATAAGCAAGCACTGGGGAGTATTTTAAAGAGAAACAAATGGTTGTCAATTGTTGAGTAAACAAAAGTTTAATGGTTGTTATTTTGTTAATAAATAAGCTGCGGCCTTTCCTTTCCCAAAACTTGTGTGTTGGTTTTATTGAAGTAAAGGAATGAATGAATTGGAAATGTGGGGTCAAGAAAGCCCGTTTGAAGGAAATAGAATAAGGGCGCATTGACCCCTACTTACCATCAGAATGGATGGTTCCGCTGAAGGGTGGAGTTGAATAGGAGGGGTTATATACCCTGCCTTGCTGGAAGATGTCAGAAGCCATTTTCTGGAGCAGTACAGCAGGTGTCTTTTGCCCCCCCTCCCTCCCAGAGTTTAGGTTCAATGGGTTTTGTCGCAGCTATGGCGGGGTGCTTGCTATGGTCTATTGAGGCTTACGCCTGATGGATAGTGGCTGGTACTTTGGTTGGTAACATAAAATAAAGTGATGGTTTACGCCCCCCCTAAAAGGGTGGGGGCTAAAAGAGAGGTCAATAATTAAGCACTTGGGAGTATTTTAAAGAGAAACAAATGGTTTGTCAATTGTTGAGTAAACAAAAGTTTAATAGTTGTTATTCTGTTAATAAATAAGCTGCTGCCTTTTCTTCCCCAAAACTTTGTGTTGGTTTTATTGAAGTAAAGGAATGAATGAATTGGAAATGTGGGTTCATATCGCTTATTTTCGGGTGGGTGTTGAAAGGATTCTCCTACGAGTAAGCTGTTGCAGTGACACAATTTCCACAGCTGAAGCACCCCGCTCTTGTAGATTTTAGCCATGTTCTTTCTAGTAACATCTTTTGGGGTCTATTTTGACCAACAGATCAAAAACATTCCTTGCTCTGTTACAAACCATCCTTGCAGGTTTGTTTCTCCAGCTCGCAAGACTTTTGTCATTCCCAAAATGTCCCATCTGTTGCGTATAGACTGTTATAAGGTGGATTGTACAGGGGTTTTTGGTCACAAAATTCGACTGGTTATCAGTAGGAGTCAGTGCCTGACTCTCAGTGCAGTACCTGAGAGTGCCATATTTCAGTACACTCCACCTTCTCAAAGTTCTTCTGTTCCTGCATCTAAAAAAATGTTTTCCTTGCGAGATACTTTGCATCAACCTACATTTTCTACTACATCTGTTCCCTGTACAGGAATTCCTGATACTGAACCCTATGAGGATATTATAAAACCTAGTTCCCAAGTGGACATTCTTGACCCTGAAACATGTACTAAAAATTTTCAACAAGATTTCCCAGTGGCCATTCCCTTTCCCTGTTTCCCCTGATGATACTACTAAACCTGGCATCAAGGTGGACTCTCCTGTTTTTTACCCTGGTATGGGTATTCCTTTGTTTAACCCGGAAATGGGTGTAAATAATACTTGATCGTGAAGATAGCCATGCCCTCTGCTCAGAAGCGCATATGGTTCTTGGCTCTTAAGTGGGTCTTGTAAATTCTTTGTTTGTGAACCCTGAACAAAGCCTTGCCCTTTGCTCAGAAGAGAGTATGGTTCCTAGCTCTAAAGTGGGTTCTTTTTCTTTTTTTTATAGTTGAACCATATCCCAGTACAAGTATCTCAGCAACTGTCCCAAATTTGGACACTCATGTTTCTAACCCTAATGAGGGCATAACAATCTTCAAGCCTCTTGTCCATGAGCAAAGCCTTGATGTTGGCACACCTGTCCTCAGTTCTTCTGTACTCAAACCTTCCCTGGTGTGGGCATTCCTGTACCTTATCCTACTGAGGATATTCCTAAACTTTGCCCGGGTGTGGGCATTCCTGAACCTTGCCCTGAAGTGGGCATTCCTGTACCTTATCCTACTGAGGATATTCCGGAACCTTGCCCTGATGTGGGTATTTCTGAACCTTGCCCTGGTGTGGGCATTCCTTTACCTGATCTTAGTGAGGACATTCCTAAACCTGGCCCCATAATAGGTATTCATATACCTGATCCTAGTGAGGACACTCTTTATTCTGAATCCAGTAAGGACACATTTGATATTGAACCAGAAGATGGCAATAACTGGTCACATTTTTACACTCTACACTCCTATCTCCTACTTTGAAGAAAGCCCTGCTTTTGGGTGTCAGGGTTTTTTCCCCTGCTTGTTTGCCATGTGCTGCTGGCAGCCATTTTGCTTACCTTTTCTTGCTGAATCTGGTGCAGAGTGTGTGATGCTGCTCATTTCCTGCACGCTCTCTTATGGCCAAAACTGTTGTACATCATCCGTGTGAGACAGGTTGCAGTCTCAGAATTGTGATGTCATCACTTATTATTAAAAGGGCCTCTGTTCAGTATAATTTGCCCTTGCGTTGTCTCAGACCTGTTTGTGAGTTCCTGTTCCTGTGTATTACCTGGCTGTCTGATGTACCTCCTGGTTTCTGACTCGGCTCGTCTGACTACCAGCTCTGGCTTTGACTCCTGGCTTGTTATTTGACTTGTGGACTTTTTATTACTTTTTGTTATTAATAAAGGTGTGATTATTTTTGCACTTCTCGTCTCAGTCTGATTCCTGGCACCCTGACATTGGGTAGACATGGCTATAGCTTTTTGTTTTGGAGTATATCTAATCCTCAAACAAGAGATTAATTCTGAGGATACTCAAATCTCTAATCCAAAAGTGGATAATCTGGTTTACAATCCAGAATGCTGCATCTCTATTTCTCAAGTGGAGGAAACCTATTCATAAGTCTAGGACTGGGTGCCTTTTCATTGGCTGTGTACATGGTAATCTGTCATGAAGTACATTCTCCTATCAACCCTCAGGATGATTCCGTGGTTGGAAGCTCATTGTATGTTATGTTAAAGCATTCTCATGATGACTACAAGAAAGTCGACTAGACTACAAGAAAGTCGACAAGTTTTTCTTTCATCATTTTCAAGATCTTTTGATACCTGAAATCCATGGCCTTCGCATTGTCATTTTGATTTTTCAAGAGATCTCCAACCCTCCATTCTTGATTTCGGATTGGACTACCTCCATGCAGCTACTACCGGCTCTCCATGTTCTCTCTCCATTTGGATTGGGTTGGGTGCCCGAAGGCCTTCCCTGCTACTGACAATCATACTGTTTGGGGAGTATCTGCATTCAACTTACCTGTCTAATTAATTAATCATTCATGCACCTGATTTCCTCAGCCTCTTTTTAAACCATCTCAGGCCTAATGTGCATTGCATTAGCTTTAAAGTTTTGTTCCAGAAAAGAGGTCTGTGACTGTCCCAGCATGGATTTTACCAGCATATTCAAACTACAACCTTTCCTTTTAGCTATGCTTAAAATCATCTAATCACAAGTATCCATATAAATCCATTTTGTTTCATGGACACTGCTACTTAACAAACTCTGAACTTTATTCTAAATTACAAGTATGCATTTGGTTATATTCACTCTCTAATTACTACAACAGCATCTTACTCAGAACTTCATAACTATTCTCTGCATAAGTTGTCATAGCTGAAATATCCTCCTCTAAATATGTTAATATATTCAGAACTCTGCATCTATGTGTTCAGTTAAACAGTTTTCCTGTGATTCTCCAATATATGCTCAAACAGTATTTGATGCCTTAAACTTGCAACTTGTTTATCACCTGTGCTGCTCTGCTTATTACTGACATATGGCTCTATATAATATTATGTTCTGTGAACCTGCAACAAACCTTAGTTTGCATCTATGAGTCAATCTTCTACCAGTTTACTCTGAAGCCTGAACATCTTGCATTGTTATATTCACTCATGTATCCTGCAGCTACACCTATTAACTATAAGTCACAGTATCAATTTATGTTTCCATTGAAGCCAGAATACAGGTATACCTCACTTACAGCGCTTCGCTAATACAGCGCTTTGTGGAGCTGAAGGTCAACCTCCAAGGATTTTGAAACAGTGCTGTATTCATCCTGAGATTGCGAGAAAAGTGACTGGCACGATTTTGTTATGCTTAGTTCACTCTGTTTACAGCATTACAGTGCAATCTGTGTCTCAGTGCTATTGTCTGGCAAATTGTACTACAGTAATTGTCACTATTTTACAGGTACAGTGTTTATTGAATACTGTGCTGTGCTAGTGTTAAACTAAACGTAGCACCATTGCACCCCTAATATAAGTTAGTTCAAACACGTTTTCAAGTTTTTAAACACACTGGCAAGTGAAAAGAAAGCTAAAACTGCCTTGTTTCACTTTCAGGCGGTTTTCACTTTACAGCGGGGCTCCGGTCCCTAACCCGCTGTATGAGCGGGTATACCTGTATATTGTATACATATGGTTCACTTTCCATGAATTCTACAATAACTTCTTGCAACTATGAATCACAGAATATCATCTATCCACGTCCAGTATACTCTTCCCCGGGTCAGGGGTCCCTGTCTCCAATTCCCTACCACTGCCCCGAGGGTCTGTGTCCTGAGCGCATATACACCGGAGCATGACAGATCATTAATGTGGTTAACTCTTCGACTATATAAATAAAAAGCATTGTTCTGCAATTATAATAGTATTCACAAAAGTCTCCTCCTGGGACAATACATACTATTCTCCTATTGTGTGCAGTGGGGCAGTAAGTGATTTTATTTGTCATTTTCACTAAATTGTTGGATGCCTTCTTATCCAACAAATTAAGTTCTCCCAGTATGAGCAATCTTCCCTTCAACACGATATGAAACATCATCTGCAAGTGGTTGAAGCCTGAACATAACAACTTGAGGCTACGATATTTGGCAATATATGAAGAACCATGGGACTAACACATTTTCTCTGAATTACCTGCTATATGAAATGTGGGGCACGTTCATGAAGTTTTATGTCCAGAGGTGACGGTGGTGTCACTGGAAACAATAACGTGTGTATCACCCGACAGTAAAAGTGTTTAAATTCCCACTGACTACTATCTGGCTCTATGACGCATACCAAAGGGGTGGGGCTTAACAGCCATGTTGGTAGTATGCAAATTAGCCATGTGGCTCTCTGTTTTCCATCATAGTGAAAGGCACATGTGAGGAAGGATCTAATCAGCATGAAGCAACGATGGAACACATTGAATCAGATGTGGAGTGGCAAGTTAAATTACACATCGCTCTATGCGGTTTACTGATTGCTCATAGAGGAGTGACTATAAAAGTCAGAACGTTTTCACTTTTAACCAGACCTCCTTTGGGACATCACACTGGTGATGTTGCTATTCTAACTACTTGGGAACATTTGATAAAGATGCCAGTAAGGCATCGAAACTCACGCTCGATTCCCTATTTAACCTGTGTTAAATAAAAGCTATTTTTTTATACAAGCCCAGTGAGTGCAGTCTCTTCCTGGAAAACTGCATTATTTTTTACTTTGCACCCTGGCAGCTGCATAGTGAGTTGGTTATTGGAGTGCAAAATTACCTTGGAACTATATACAGTGGGGCAAAAAAGTATTTAGTCAGCCACCAATTGTGCAAGTTCTCCCAGTTAAGAAGATGAGAGAGCCTGTAATTTTCATCATAGGTATACCTCAAATATGAAAGACAAAATGTGGAAACAAATCCAGACATTCACATTGTCTGATTTGGAAATAATTTATTTGCAAATTATGGTGGAAAATAAGTATTTGGTCAATATCAAAAGTTAATCTCAATACTTTGTTATATATCCTTTGTTGGCAATGACAGAGGTCAAATGTTTTCTGTAAGTCTTCACAAGGTTGTCACACACTGTTGCTGGTATGTTGGCCCATTCCTGCATGCAGATCTCCTCTAGAGCAGTGATGTTTTGGGGCTGTCGCTGGGCAACACAAACTTTCTACTCCCTCCAAAGGTTTTCTATGGGGTTGAATCTGGAGACTGGCTAGGCCACTCTAGGACCTTGAAATGCTTCTTACGAAGCCACTCCTTTGTTGCCTGTGCGGTGTGTTTGGGTTCATTGTCATGCTGAAAGACCCAGTCACGTTTCATCTTCAATGCCCTTGCTGATGGAAGGAGGTTTGCACTCAAAATCTCACGATACATGGCCCCATTCATTCTTTCATGTACATGGATCAGTCTCCTGTTCCCTTTGCAGAGAAACAGCCCCAAAGCATAATGTTGCCACCCCCATGCTTCACAGTAGGTATGGTGTTCTTTGCTTGCAACTCAGCACTCTCTCTCCTCCAAACGAGTTGTGTTTCCACAAAGCAGTTCTACTTTGGTTTCATCTGACCATATGACATTCTCCCAATCATACTTCAGATGGGCCCGGACATGTACTGGCTTAAGCAGGGGCACACGTCTGGCCCTGCAGGATCTGAGTCCCTGGCGGCGTAGTGTGTTACTGATGGTAGCCTTTGTTACGTTCGTCCCAGCTCTCTGCAGGTCATTCACTAGGTCCCCAGTGTGGTTATGGGATGTTTGCTCACCGTTCTTGTGATCATTTTGACCCCACAGGGTGAGATCTTGCGTGGAGCCCCAGATTGAGGGAGATTATCAGTGGTCTTGTATGTCTTCCATTTTCTTATTATTGCTCCCACAGTTGATTTCTTCACACCAAGCTGCTTTCCTATTGCAGATTCAGTCTTCCCAGCCTGGTGCAGGTCTACAATTTTGTTGCTGGTGTCCTTCGACAGCTCTTTGGTCTTCACCATAGTGGAGTTTGGAGTGTGACTGTTTGAGGTTGTGGACAGGTGTCTTTTAAACTGATAACAAGTTCAAACAGGTGCCATTAATACGGGTAATGAGTGGAGGACAGAGGAGCCTCTTAAATAAGAAGATACAGGTCTGTGAGAGCCAGAAATCTTGCTTGTTTGTAGGTGACCAAATACTTATTTTCCACCATAATATGCAAATAAATTCTTTCCAAATCAGACAATGTGATTGTCTGGATTTGTTTCCACATTTTGTCTCTCATAGTTGAGGTATACCTATGATGAAAATTACAGGCCTCTCTCATCTTCTTAAGTGGGAGAACTTGCACAATTGGTGGCTGACTAAATACTTTTTTGCCCCACTGTATATATATATATATATATATATATATATATTATATATACACAACACACAGAGGAAGTCTGGCACTCACTTCTTGCAAGCACTCCGCTAAGATTAAAAGCAAAACTGGAAGAGTTAGTTACTGCATTTGGACAAAATGGGTCAAGCCCAGTAACCACGTCAAGGTCTCTCCCTATCTTGGGTCCCTAATACAGCTAAACAATGCAAGTTCTCAAACAAACTGGGAACCTCCCAAGAGTACACAGGCTTCTGTAATCTCCCATGATACAGACAAAACACCAAAGTGGACTTAACTCTGATACTGGACTGGGTACACATCCTATGACCTTGTATGCGAGTGCAGTCCACTTCTGTGTTTTGTATATATATATATATATATATATATATATATATATATATATATATATATATATATATATATATACAGGGTATTAGACCATACATCGGGCTTTACCCGTGTAATCCTAGGTAACGCTTCTGGATAAAGCCCATGTGCACAATTTTTTTTGCCTCTGACTTGGGGGGTTGAAGGGAGAACCCCACCGATCCTCTGGCATCCACCCCAAGTGAACCTTAATGAGGTTTACAAGGGGAGCTTTGCCCACCTTGAACCCCCCAGTTGGAGGCAAAAAAGATACTGAAGATGGGGAATTATAGCACATCATATAAATGTTTGATGCAGTGATTTGCAAGAACTATTGTCTTCAAAGGACTAAAATAGTGCTGTGATTAGCTTTATCCAGAAGCGTTTGGGTAATACTAGGATTAACCGGGTAAAGCCTGATGTACGCTCTTACATCGGGCTTGACCCACAGCCACTGGGTAATAGTTTTACCTGGGTAATCCTAGAATTACCCGATATCTGACATTACACCCAACATACAGTATATATATTATTATTTTTTTTGCAGGTACACCTTAACTTGCATTAAACAAATATGATAAAATGTTGAATTCAGAGATTTACTTTCCTAGCTCAGGAGATACATTTATGTAATGCTCTACTGACTAAAGTAAATATTTCACCTTTTTACTAATGCACTTGTTGAGTAACATAATCTGAATTTGATTATTTTTCAGATCATCTATTTTTTTTTTTTTTTTTTAAATATAATCACCAGAGAGAAGAGAGAACGGGTTTTAGTTGTAATGTGCAACAAATTGTACATAGCAATAACTAAGCTTATTTATTTCACTCCATTAGCGCATTCAGAGTTATCAAATTAAATCACACAAGATTTCGGAAGAACCATTTTTCATCTCATGAAATGCAAATGAAAAATGGAAACTTAATGGAAGAATTCAAGTGGATAATCCCTTGTGAAGAATGGCAAGCAGCATTGCTTAGACTGAGAATCAAGCAAGTTTTATATTCATAACCAGACACATAACTGATAAACATTATATAGAGGCACATAAATACAGAAGTGTAGACAGATACATGGGCTGACAAATACAGGCACCCATTCCAATTATTTCTATAGCTTTATTCATGAAGCTGCAAATGCAACTCTGGAGCTGGCGACAGCCTTCTGCCACAAGTTAAGAGATCAGCGGTCTTAAAGGGACATGAAATCCAATTTTTTTATTTAAATAGAGCATGCCATTTTAAGCAACTGTCCAATTTTTTAATATCTGATTTGTTTTGTTCTTGGTATTCTTTGTTCTTTAGTAGCAATGCACTACTGGGAGCTAGCTCCTGATATGTGGCTGCACATATATGCCTCTTCTTATTGGCTCAACTGATGTGTTCAGCTACCTCTCAGTAGTGCATTGCTAATAATTCAGCAAGGGATACCAAGAGTATGAAGCAAATTTTATAGTAGAAGTAAATTGGAAAGCTGTTTAAAATTGTATTCCCTAGGGTAGATTTATAAACTGTTGAGTGGACATGATTCACTACAGCAAATCATGTCTGCTCATCATCACTAAATGCAGAAAGCATACGCTGTCTGCATTTAACATTGCACAAGCATTTCATTAGAAATGCGTGTGCAATGCCAGCCCCTGCTCACTGGTGGACAATTGGCCACTAGCAGAGGCTATCAATCGTCCCGATCGGATCCGTATGATTTCAATCCGTCAACTTCCATTTCAGGCGAACCTGAAATAAAGGGACTACAAAGCAGAGGCCGCTGCTTCATAAATGGAGCCCTTTATCTGAATCATGAAAGAACAATTTGGGGTTTCATTTCCCTATAAGATCTGCCTGGGATGACTGCTGTGCAAGAGCACAGAGCAGACCTGCACAATCTTTTTCTTATTCAATGATAACTGAGGGCAGACGATGTGGCTACCCTGATTCTGGGCAGACAGGTTCCCTGGCTGGGTACTTTGTCTAAAGCATGATAAGTAGGGGTCATTTGCACATGAAAACATCACAATGCAGCTTCTTTATTTATATACGTATGTATTTTAGTATTTTCTAAGCCATTTGCATTGATGAGAAGTATCCTCAACTTATTTCTTAATAGAAAGTAGCATTTTGTAAATCATTAAATCAGAGTGTCATTGGGTGGTGCAAACACCATAGAGACGCTCCAGTGTCTATGCCATGCTTAGATAGGGACACTGAATCGTATACTGTCTACACTCTATAACACCAGAGGTGCCGCACTGTTTAGTTCCACCACCTAATTATATTTTATCCCAAAAAAAATGCCAAAGGGGAAGAGGGAAGTCTGGGGCTACAATTTGCTACCAAATTAAACCTTATATGTGTGTAAGTCTATCGAAGGGGTTTAATATAAACTCTTTTCCCTTTAAATTTCCATTATGCAAGATAAAGGGGGCATTTCTGTTGCACAAATGTATTTTAAAAAGTTAGATAAACTGATTCCCATTGGTTTGGAATTGGTTTGAATAAGACCATCCCAAAAATGTCTATTTGATGCACTTTGCAGTAGAAGGCTGATAGATTGGAAGCCCCACAATAGGGTAAATTCATTTTTAGCTATCTAGGTCTGCTTAAAGGGCCTGATTTGTCACTAACCAATACAGACAACTTAGGGCTGACATCTATTAAAGAGAAGTACCTTCCTGGCTAATAAAGTAATACACTCCCTAGTATCATAAAAATAGCAGCAAACAAGATGTTAATACATTCAAAGAATTTTCAAAATTTGCCAGTATGTATTGCAATGCTGCAGAAAAATCTTGTAAATACAGGGCGTTTACCTTTAGTTTTACTTACCAGATCTAGTTTTGTGCAGACATTAAAGGGACAGTAACGTCAATAATAATAATTTGCTTTATTCTCTTAGTATTCAGCTCTTAGTGAGCATGTGCAAGATTCACAGAATATACTTATATGCATTTAGTGATTGGCTGATGGCTGTCACATGATGCAGTGGGAAGGAAAATAAAACAAACTAGGAAATTTGTCAGAAAAAAATCTACTACTCATGTGAAATGCAAATTCAGTGTCTTTGCACTGTCTATTTAGTATGCATTTATTGATTACGGGATTTTACTGTGTTTAGTGGTTCTTTATTAAAAAAAAAAAGGTTTTATGAATTAAAGAGTATAAGGCAGGGGCGGGGAAGGGGTAAAAGGTGTGCTGGTATATATATGTATGTGTGAAGTGCTTTATGCTTATGTTTCATTAATATAGGAAAACATATAACTAAATGAAGAACGTCACTACTTGAGCAGATTTTGCCCTACATCAGCTTAGCGCACAAGCTTTAGCTGACGTTAAAGGGACATGAAACCCAAAGTTTTTCTTTCGTGATTCATATAGAAAATACAATTTTAAACAACTTTCCAATTTACTTCTATTAGTTAATTTGCTTACTTCTCTTGTTATCCTTTGCTGAAAGAATTATCTAGGCAAGTTCAGTAGGAGCAGGAAACCTAGGTTCTAGCTGCTGATTGGTGGCTGCATATATAAACCGATTGTCATTGGCTCACCCATTCGTTCAGTTAGAAACCAGTAGTGCATTGCTGCTCCTTCAACAAATGATACCAAAAGAATGAAACAAATTACATAATAAAAGTAAATTAGAAAGTTGTTTAAAATGATATTCTCTATCTGAATCACAAAATAATTTTTTTTGGGTTTCATATCCCTTTAAAGGACCACTTAAGTCAAATTAAAGTTTCATGCTTCAGATAAAGCACAACATTAAAAAAAAAAAAATTCCATTATGCTACTATTATCAAAACATGCACATTATTTTTATATGCACACTTTCTGAAGTTCCAGCTACTACTGAGCTTGTACAAAAGTGCACATTATATAGTGTAATGAATATCTCATAATAGTTTCTTCCAATCGTAATAGTCTATGTCATGAGATGCAGGACATATGCAGGACACAGCAAAGATGGTACAACTCTATTTTATTACAGAGCACAGCAACATACATCTAGTCAAGTTGATTTCACTAACTAACTGCGACACAGACTACCGGACCTAAACCCCGCCCCCAACTAGTGACATCACATCCTGCTCTCATCACATCTTCCCCTTTTTTCAAAGGCGAAGCATACATTTGAATAAAACAAATAACAAGGTATACGAACATAGTATACAACAACATTTTTTTGACCAATATATAAACAAATAGGTTAGAAAATATAAACACATTAAATACATCCTGACTTGGACATCGGGGTAGACTACCCTAGTCCACAGTGACCATGGGATTATTCTGCCCATACTTCCGGTCACTGTTCTAGCTAAAGTCAGTCCCTATATCGGGCTGGAAGTCTCACCACTCTTCCTCTTGATGTAATTTTGCATGAACTGTCTTCTGATACAGAAGATGGTGAACAAGAGTCCGCTGGAGGCAAAGATATATCCCCATTGTGGTCTTGCTGAGGGGAAGGCACCTCTCTTAGAACAGGGGATCCCACGGGCGGTGGTACTGAGGCATCCAGTTCCAGACTCTCAGGTACAGGCTGAAGATGTCTTCGGTTACGGCGTGTAACCGTCCCTCCCTCAGTAAGGACTGTATAAGACCTTGGTTCTGGAGAGCGGCCAACTACCGTAGCAGGCGTCTTCCATTTCTTCTCATCGTCCAGTTTAAGTCTGACACTTTGGCCCGCGTTCAGTTCCGGTAAGGGCCTGTCAGAATGTCTCCTGTCGTAGAAGAAATGATAACCCTTTTGGCCTCTTCATCCCTCCTAAGGACTTCGTCCCGAGGAACAGGGCCAGGCGGCTTGAAGACCACCCACTGAGGGGTAAAGTGGTGCGAATCTGGCGTCCTAGCATCATCTGTGCCGGGCTAAACCCGGTAGCCTGAATGGGCGTCGCCCTGTATGACAAGAGGGCTAGGTACGGCTCAGATTGCTTCAGAATGAATTTTGTTGTTTGAACTGCCCTTTCAGCCATTCCGTTGGCCTGCGGATAATGGGGACTTGACGTGGAATGTACAAAGTAATATTCCCTGCTGAAAGCACTGAACTCTGTAGAAGTGAACTGCATACCATTATCACTCACCAGCTCCATTGGAATGCCCCACCGGGCGAACAAGCTCTTCAGGCGAATGATAATGGCTTGACTTGTGATATCATTCAGGGGTGCAATTTCCAAATACCTGGAATAGTAGTCGATCACAACAAGGAACTTTTTCCTGTGCAGTTCACACAAATCAGCAGCTATTTTCTGCCACGGCCCCGCAGGCAGCGGAGTAGAAATCAAGGGCTCCCTTCTCTGAGTAAGCCGGCGTTCCCGGCAAAATGCACATTTAGACACGTGATTTGCAATGTCGAAGCTGATCCCAGGCCACCACACAGCTGTAGCTGCCCTTTCTCTGCACTTTGTAATGCCTAAGTGGCCATCGTGAATCCTGTTTAACATCTCCTTCCTCATGCTGACAGGAATTACAATGCGGTCTTGGAACAGCACCAACCCCTCCAGCTCCGTGAGCTGCGATCTCACTGGCTGGTAAGCACTTAAAGACATCCAGGCTGCCCGGCTCTCGGGCCAGCCTTATTTTATGTACTTTATAACCTCTTGCAGATCTGTGTCCAAATATGTCTCTTTCTTTATTTCCTCCAGTTTCCTTGAAGAAATGGACTTAGAGGCCAGAACTGAATCACATAGTGCATCCCACAACCAGTTGTTTCCCCGGCACATGCACAGCCTGAACATTGAACCTGAGCAGTCTCATTAAAAGTCTCTGGCATCTCAAGGGTGTTTTGTCAATGTCATAGAGTTGATTAGAGGGACTAGCAGTTTGTGGTCAGTTTCCAGACTAAATTTCTCCAAACCCACTAGATAACGCTGAAAGCGCTCACAGGCCCAAACTGCAGCCAGGCACTCTTTCTCAATTTGAGCGTATTTTGACTCCGCAGCCGTCAGTGTGCGGGAACAGTAGGCGATGGGCTGTAGTTTATTTTCATTTAGCTGCAGGAGTGCAGTCCCCAACCCATAACTGCTTGCATCGGCACTAACCACAGTCTTTTTTGAAGGGTCATAGAACCCCAGCACTGGGGAAGACCCCAGCAGGGACTTGGCCTGCAGAAAAGCTTTTTCTTGTGAAGGTCCCCAGACCCAGGCAACGTCTTTCTTAAGCAACTCTGTGATGGGTGTAAGACTGTTGATAAATTGGAAGAAACTTGCCCACGTAATTTACAAGGCCCAATATCTGTCTCAGCTCATGTACATCAGAAGGACTTTTCATCTGTTCAATAGCACAAATTTTCTCGGGGTCTGGCTTGATGCCATCCCCGTTGATGATATGCCCAAAGTAACATAATTCAGTTTTCCTAAAATGACATTTTTCTTTATTCAGCTTCAGTCCAGACTCTTTGATAGCCTGTAGCACACAACTTAAACGCTGATCATGCTCCTCCACTGTAGACCCATACACTAGAACGTCGTCCATGACGACCGCTGTGCCCACGTGGTCACTCAGGAGAGAACTAATTTCCCTTTGAAAGATTTCAGGAGCAGAGGATATCCCAAAGGGGAGTCTGCAGAAGCAGAACCGACCTACCGGTGTGATAAAGGTAGTCAGTTTGCGGCACTTTGGATCCAGGGGGATCTGCCAAAAGCCGCTAGAAGCGTCTAATGTGGAAAAGAACTTCGCCCCAGCCAACTTTGGAGCTATATCTTCTAATGTTGGCAGCACAAATCTCTCTCTCTTCACTGCCTCATTCAACCTTTTCAGGTCCACACAGATGCGCACCTTTCCGTTTTTCTTAGAAACTGGAACAAAGGGGGCACACCAATCAGTTGCTTCAACAACCTCCACAATAAACCACCATAGACTTCATGCGCATAAGCTCTTTCTCCACTTGAGGCATGAGCGGGAACGGAATTCTACGGGGAGTAGAAATACTGTATGGGACTGCGTCACTTTTAAGTGCTATACGGACTGGTTTGCAATTCAGTAGGCCCAACTCGCCAAACATATCTTCGGAAATCACATTCACTCTGGCCAATGCCCAAGTCACAGGCTGCTTTTCTGCTCAATAAATTGTTAACACACTGACCTCGATCACATGCACCCACATGGTGAACTTCCTTTGCTTGTACTCACAGCTGGCAAGAAATTTCCCCACACAATCAATGCGGCCACCAGGACTATGGACATTTGTAGTAACCCTCGCCAGCTGGGGCTGTCGAGGCAGTTTCATAAATTCAGCAAAAGACATTACAGTGATATCTGCTCCTGTGTCAATCTTAAAATCAACTTTGGCTCCCATTACAGTAAAAGTAACTTTCCAATCTTCCTCTGAGCTTGGCCGTTCCACAACGGACCCCACAAAAGACACTTCCTGACCCTCCTGGTCACTGTCCACCTGCATCTCCTTAATGTATTCAGTTTTACACACCACTTCAAAATGGCCCATTCTGTTACATTTTCTGCATCTTTTATCTCTGGCCGGGCATATAACACTCTGATCATGGGCACGGTAGCACCGTGTGCATCGGGCATGTTGCGCCCATCCACTTCTAGGCCTTTCCATTACTTTAGATCTACCGTCCACACTGTGCCTTTCACTAGCAGTTTTCCTGGACTGTTGCACTTCATCCACAATACTCTCAGACCTCAGATCAGCACTCTGCTTTTTCACCAGTTCACTCTGGTGGGCCATCCTAATAGCCCCATCTAATGTTAAATCAGGCTCTAACTGCAGCTTCAGTGAGACTTCAGCATCTGCAATTCCAATAACTATTCTGTCTCTGATTTGCTCTTCTTTAGCAACACCAAACTCACAGAATTCAGCTAATTCATACAGGCTGCGCACAAATGACTCCACAGATTCTCCCACACGCTGATTACGTTTGTGAAAACAAGCTCTCTCATGAATCACATTTCTTTTGGGCACAAAGTGGGCACTGAGTTTATCCATAACTATATCAAAGTTAAATTCTTCCCCTTTTTGGAAAGTAAAAGCATTGAACACTGGCTCCACATCTTTCCCCATAGAGTATAAAAGAGAATTAACTTGTACATCACCACTCTCCTTGTTCAGTTTGGAAGTGATCCTGAAGCGCTGAAACCGCTGACGCCATGTGGGCCAAGCTGCAGGCTGAGAGAAGTCAAAAGGCTCAGGTGGGGTAAACTTTGACATTGGAATCGATCAGGAACAGAAGCGCAGGCCAGAACTTCTGACACCATGTCATGAGATGCAGGACATATGCAGGACACCGCAAAGATGGTACAACTCTATTTTATTACAGAGCACAGCAACATACATCTAGTCACGTTGATTTCACTAACTAACTGCGACACAGACTACCGGACCTAAACCCCGCCCCCAACTAGTGACATCACATCCTGCTCTCATCACAGTCTATATTTGTTGCCGTTCATATATTCTAACACTAGGGACAAGCATGATGTATTATAGTGAAATGGGTGGGTTGCCTTCAGTTAATAAAAACAATTCTTGAAGTTGAACAATGGTGCATTAGTGAGTTATGTGCATTCTATAACAGAAGATCTTTACATATAAGTATATGAATTGTGTCATTGGCTGGTGGCTGTCACATGATACAGGGGGAGGGAAATTTGAATTGACTTCAAAATTTGCCAAAAAATATTCTACTGCTTATCACAAATTCAAAGTTAGTGCTATTGCATTGTATTTTTACTGTGAATTTGTATTTAGTGGTCTTTTTATTTTCCTTTGTGCCCCCAATAGAAGTCTATTATGTGAGGGATTTAGCTCACCTGTGCTATCCGACATGCAGATGTTAGATCACACTAACCTTTCACTAGAGTGATAAAAAAATAACTTAAAGGGATAGTCTAGTCAAAATTAAACTTTCATGATTCAGGTAGAGCATTCAATTTTAAGCAACTTTCTAAATTACTCCTATTATCAATTTTTTTCATTCCCTTGGTATCTTTATTTGAAAAAGCAAGAATGTAAGCTTAGGAGCTGGCCCATTTTTAGTTCAGCACCTGGGTAGCTCTTGCTGATTGGTGGCTACATTTAGAAACCAATCAGAAAGCGCTACCCGGGTTCTGAACCAAACATGGGCCGACTCCTAAGCTTACATTCTTGTTATTTCAAATAAAGATACCAAGAGAAAAGAAAAATAAAATCATAATAGGAGTAAATTAGAAAGTTGCTTAAAATTGAATGCTCTATCTGAATCCTTAAAGTTTAAATTTTGGTGTTGACTGTCCCTTTAAGTGCAAAAAACAGAAGTGGTATTGATTGTGCTTGAGCTACGTTAACACACAATAGGTAATTGTTACTCTCCGCTTCTAATCTAACCCAAAATATTAAGTTAAAAATATAAATATATTAAAACTTACAATGCAAAATCCAAAGTACATAATAGTTAATATACAAAGAAGAAAGTAAATGTAATAACATTTTCACAGTTCTTTTAAAGGGATAGGAAAGTCAAAATTGTATGATTCAGATTGAGCAGTTCATTTTTAAGACATTTTAAATTAATTTATATTTTCAAATGTGCTTCCTTCTCTCACTATCCCTTGTTGAAAAAGAATATCCTACACTAGCATCTGATTGGTGCCTGCAAACATTTGTCTCTTGTAGTTGGCTAACTAGATGTGTCCTGCTAGCTGTCAGTTGTGCAATGTTGTTCCTTCAGCAAAGGATAACAAGAGAATGAAGCAAATTTGATAATAGAAGTAAATTTAAAAGTTGTTTAAAATTGTATGTTCTATATATCCAAAAATCTATATCAAAGGTTAATCAAACAACTCTTTCCTCTACGTGGAGGGAATCACATATGAAACTTTTGTACATGACATATGTTACCCCTGAAAAGGGACATAGATGGGGCAATGCTCAATTTCATAAATGTCCAAAATGTTCTCTAGAAGCGGCTAACCTTAAGCACATGCTATGGGAGTGTCCAAAGGTGAGAATAATGTGGAAAAAAGTTGAATATGGTTAAATACAAGAGTTGGAATAACTAATATCGATCTCTCATTTATAAATACAATATTTCTTGTAAAAGACGAGAGACTGCTCCCAAAAGAGAAAAAAATTGTTAATATTACTGCACTAGCAGTAAAATACCTGATACTTAAAAAATGGAAACAAACATCAACCCCTAGTATCCCAGAAATCAGAAACTGCTTAAAAAAACAATGTATACTCGAGCAACATGATGCAAAACTATTTAAACCCAGTGAAGTCAATAGATTTTTTGAAAAATGGTCATCATTTATAAAGATCTTCTCAAATGAGGAAATAGACCACTTAATATACCCATTTAGAAATTCAGATCTAGTTCTATTGGGATTGTGGTAAAATTATATAAAATTAAGAGAGGAGAATACATAGATCCTCCCAATATATATATATTTTTTCTTCTCCCCCTTCTTCTCAGTTTCCGCTCCCCCCCTCTCTCTACACCCCCCCCCCCCCACCATATACATCGAAAAAATAAACTCCACCTGTGAGCCAAACTTGGAAATTCACGAATTCCAACATAGCCATAGCAAAATAATAAGAACTGAAATACAACAAAATCTATACTGGTAACATACCAGGGCATAGAATAAAAAGAGAAGAAAGGAAAACTCAGAAGTGTTAGATGATGATCTTTTTTTATTTTTTGCTTTATTTTTTGGTTCTTTTCTTTTTTTTTCATTTGTATGTACTCTGATAATTAACAATATACTTATTTTCTGTTTGATATATTACAATGCCCTGCGAGGCGCAACAGAAACCTACAACTGGTACCGTAGGAAGCAAATATTTTGTTGGAATTGAATAAAAATAAAAATTATATAAAAAAAAAATTGTATGTTCTATCTAAATCATGAAAGAAAATTTTGGGTATCCCGTTCCTTTAATATTATAGCATTACTGATAAAAAAATGTGCGCAGTTGGTTACGTTTTCAGAATCTTTCCCTATGCCCCTTTGACAGAGAAACATGTTGGACTAACAATTAAAACTCAACATGCCCATTTTATGTGCACAAATTAAAACACTTTTACTGTAAAATGCAGCACCCTAAGGACCCTTTTGAAATAGAAGCTTGGCAGCCAAAAACAATGATGTGTTGCCACTAGCAAGGGATGTATTAAATACGAGGTTTGAAATAAATAATCCATAACATATCCAGTGCTTACTAATAGCCTAATACATATATATAGAGATTATAGCCCGAAGTCAAATAAACATAAATATCAGACACTCTGCTATGGTAGAACCGAACAATGATTTGACTTAGGAAAAGAAAACAATAAATATATGAGAATGCTTGTCAGCTGGGACATGCCCCAAGCTGGTTTAGGGCTAAATTACGAGTGGAGAGCAAGCGTTGGCGCCCGAGCGTTAAAGAGACAGTCAACACCAGAATTTTTGTTGTTTGAAAAGATAGATAATCCTTTTATTAGTTTACCCATTCTACAGTTTTGAATAACCAACACAGTTATATTAATATAAGTTTTACCACTGTGATTAACTTATATCTAAGCATCTTCTGACAGCCCCCTGATCACCTGACATTTTACTTATTATCTATTGACTTTCATTTTAGCCAATTAGTGCAGTGTCTGCCACAAGCCACAAGCGTGATCACAATGTTAGCTATATGGCTGACATGAACTAGCACTCCCCGTTGTGAAAAGCAAATAAAAAAGCATGTAATAAGAGGCGAACTTCAAGGGCTTAGAAATTATCATATGAGCCTCCCTAGGTTTAGCTTTCAACTTAGAATACCAAGAGAACAAAGCTAAATTGGTGATAAAAGTAAATTGGAAAGTTGTTTAAAATTAAATGCCCTATTTGAAACATGAATTTTTTTTTACTTGACTGTCCCTTTAAGGTGTTATATTGCGAGGGTTTGCTCTCTTGGGCTTACCACCGTATTATGAGTTGGAAGTAAACTCGATCGCATAAGCACAATCGCAATTTACACTGTAATGATTACCACTTCAGAGCCTTGGTTAACTGTTTCGCAAAACATAAAAAGTTGCACAAAGTACATCAAAAAATACATTACAAAGTACAGTTACAATCATAACAACATTATCTAATAAAAAATATATATATATTGCACACAAACGTTACAAAGATATGAGGTCTCAGGTGTTAGAAAAAAAAGGCAGGCAAAGGGCTTTAACATTGATATACATACATATACATCTTTAAAAATGTATATGTATGTATGTGTATATATACAGTATATACAGTATATATATATAAATATATTATATATATACATACGTGTGTGTACATACTGTATGTATTTATGTATTTTTGTATGTGTATATATGTATTTACAGTCATATATACACATATAAACACATGTACACATGTACACATATATAGACACATATATATATATATATATATATATATATCAGTCTCCACTTCACAAGTAACAGCCAGCTGACCTGGTCTACACCAGAAATACTTTATCTCTCCTTCGGGTTACGTTTCCACTACCGGGTTTCTTTTTCCAGCTTTTAGATTTTTCGTACACTTCCTTCCGGAGGTTCTGGGCTCGGGCGTCGGATCGGGGAACCACCCTGAGCAGGGAGGATCCCTGTAAGAACATACCCCTCATCCCTCTATAATTTGTATAAAGAGGTCACACAAAGATGGTTTGGGAACAGGATTTGGACCTCCCTCCTGAAACGGTTAACCTTCTGTTGAGGAGGTGAGGACTACACCTGCAAGAAAAGAACTAACGATTGGGTGCTTGAGGGATAAGGAGCTGAGATCCACAGAGACTATATGCCACACAGAGCTTCATTCATATCTCATATAAGCTGAGGTTGTTACACGTGAGTGTTCAATTGGCTACATTGTTTTGAATTATTTTCAAGTTACACGACATACTACACTAGGAAGGCCTTTTTTTCCTGTGCGCCCTTCCCTCTTCTGTTTTACATATATATATATATATATATATACTAATAATAGCGTTTGTAACACGTCCGTCGCCATCGCCGGTGGCGTAAACATCCTCAAAGGAATGTTGGCTGCGCGAGCAGCCAAAAGAATGTTGGCTGTGAGTGCACAGCCAAAAGAATCAACCTGGATACTGGATCCAGGTGGATTCTGAAAATGGCAGGGTGGTGAGAGAATCCACCTTCAGTGTAGGCAAACAAAGCGTAGGCAAACAAAGCATTAAGAAAAAAAACACGCAAACCACCCACACGAATTAACAAAAAAAAACACGTAACAGCCTGCATGAAATAACAAAAAAACCTAACCGCCCCAACGAAGTATAACACAAAAAAAAACTAACCGCTCATCATACGAAGTATTAACAAAAAAAAACTAAGCGCCTGCAAGAAATATTAAAAAACACCTAAACCGCCAACCCCCACATCGCAAAATAATAAAATAATTAACCTCTAATCCGCAAATTAAACAATGCAAAAAACATAATTAAAATATTAACCCCTAAACCGCCAAACTCCCACATAGCAATAAACCTAATTAACCTATTAACCTCTAAACAGCCTACCTCCCACATCGCAATAAACCTAATTAATCTATTAACCCCTAAACCACCAACCACCCACATCGCAATAAACCTAATGAACCTATTAACCCCTAAACTGCCAACCCCCCACATCGCAATAAACCTAATTAACCTATTAACCACTAAACCACCAACCCCCCACAACGCAAATAACTAATTTAATTACTAAGCCCCCTAACATAACACCCCCTAAATTAACCACAATTACATAAAATAAAAAATACTTAGTTACAATTAAAATAAAAAATCCTAACAATAATTTAAAAATAAAACCTTATGTTAAATTACAAAAAAATAAGTCTAAAATTACAGAAAAAAAAATAAACAAAATTATCAAAAATAAAAAAATTAAACCTAATCCCTATGAAACTAACCCCCCCCCCCAAAATAAAAACACCCCCTAATCTAAACTAAACTACCAATAGCCCTTAAAAGGGCCTTTTGTAGGGCATTGCCCTAAGTTAAACAGCTCTTTTACATTTAAAAAATACTAAGTTCCCCCATAATAGTAAAACCCCCACCCACCAAATCCACCAAAATAAAAAAAAACTAACACTAAAAAAAACAACTAAATTACCCATTGCCCTTATAGGGGCATTTGTATGGGCATTGAGCTCTTTTTCAAGCCCATTAAATCCCTTATCTTTAAAAAAAAAAAAAAAAAAAAAACATAAGTCTAATCCCCAAATAGGTACTTACCGTTTCTGAAGTCTGGCGGAGAAGGTCATCTTCCAGGCGATGTAGTCTTCTTGGAGACGGCGATATCTTCTTCCAGCGCAGCGACCTCTTCTATCTTGATCCAGGACCAAGCCGGTACGGAGCATAGGTGACCGTGGAACAGAAGACCGGCGACCAAGGAGCCATTGAGCGTGGAGATCTCCTTCGTACGATTGTAACCGCACACTGAAAATGGAATGCAAGGTACCCTTAAAAATGGGGTAACTTGCATTCCTATTGGCTGAAATTTTGAAGTCAGCCAATAGGATGAGAGCAACTAAAATCTTATTGGCTGATTTGAACAGCCAATAGGATTTCAGTAGCTGTAATCCTATTGGCTGATTTAAAAATTTCAGCCAATAGGAATGCATGGTACCCCAAATTAAATGCGGTACCTTCCATTCAATTTTTAGTGTATGACGGTGATCGGATGAAGAGGAGCCTCCACGCCACTGAGGACCGCCGCTGAGGACCGCCGCTGAAGACTGCTGCTGAGGACTGCCTCTGAGGACTGCTGCTCTGGATTTGCGCATCGTGAAAGACCGCTCTGCACCTCCGCTCCGCGCCACCTTCGCTCTCAATGAAGATAAAAGATGATGAAGCCTCCTGGAAGAAAACCTTCACCGCCGTACTTCAGGAATGGTGAGTACCTATTTGGGGCTTAGTCTTAGGCTTTTTTGTTTTATTTTTTGGGGTGTTTTTTTTAGATTAGGGTTTTTTGGGCTGTAAAAGAGTTAATTGCCCTTTTAAGGGCAGTAAAAGAGCTGAATGCCCTTTAAAGGGTGATGCCCATACAAATGCCCCTCTAGGGGCAATGGGTAGCTTAGTTTTTTTTTAGACTTATTTTTTTTATTTTGGGTTGGTTGGGTGGGGGGTTTTACTGTTAGGGGGTAATTGGTAATTTTTTAAGTAAAAGAGCTGTTTAACTTAGGGCAATGCCCTACAAAAGGCCCTTTTAAGGGCTATTGGTAGTTTAGTATTAGATAAAGGGGTGTTTTTATTTTGGGGGGGATTTTTTATTTTTACATTGGTATTAGTTTAGGTTTCATTTTTTTTTTTTGATAGCTTTGTTTATTTTTTCCTGTATTGTTACAATTTCATTTTTTGTAATATTACCTTTGGGGTTTATATTTTTTTAAATAGACTGCCCCCTGGGCAGACTTATTGCCTAGTATATATATAATAATTAAAAGTGCATTTGAGCCCTTTGCCATTAAGTAGATTAAAACATGTAAAATCATATTTATGCAATATTGATAATAAATAAAGTGTTATACTGTGTATTTACTGTAAATATTTCACATTCCAATGTTCTTCACATAGCAGAGTATGTTCTATGTATTTCTAAATAGATATTCACATATATCTGTATATATTTATACCTGTATATAATCATGTATATATATGTTTAGATATATATATATATATATATATATATATATATATATATATATATATTCAAAAAGGGGGGACAATCTGCGCTTAGGAATATTGTAGCTGGACTTTACAACAATGTACCAGGATATCAAGAAATATACCCAAATGATAAGTATAGGTACAACTGTAAGTAATTTCAAATACAGAATATCAATGTATAATTCTGTGTGTGCACTGCACAATATATATATTAATGAACAATTAAACACAGTCCCGAATTACTCACATAGATAGTGTATATATATATATATGTATACAATAGTATCACTAAGACACATGCATAGTCCAGCTAGCCGATAGTAATTAGAGTTGGCTGTAGATAATATAGTCAGTTATGGACTTATATGTAAACAGTTCCCTTGTGCCAATAAATCTTTGCTGCTTCGTCTGGTGGTGAGGAGTATCCTCTTGGACAAGGGGATTCTCCCCGTGGGTTTCTGAAAAAGATGAGGTGAAGAAGCGCACAAGAAGGCACCCCTAGTGAAGCCTGTAGGAACAGATGCTTAGAAAGATATAGATCCAATTAAACCACTCACGTGATTCAACCTCAATTGGTATGAGGTATCAATAGGGCCTATGTTATAGCTGTTGTCTCCTTGAAAAATCCTTTTCTGGTTATTGTCTCCTTGAAAATTCCTTTTCTGGTTATTGTCTCCTTGAAAAATCCTTTTCTGGTTTCCACTGAATCTCCCTGTACTCCTGGGCTGTGTCGAACTCGTCTCTGAAGTGTCAGGACAAATGAGTGGAACTGATTCCACTACAGAACTCAGGGGCCAGGCAGAATAAGGGGAGTGCAAATATATGTATTTAAACAGAATATTTATTGGTGCCGTTATAAACAAGTGTAGATATACATAACATAAAATAAAAAGCCACACACATTCAGTGGCTAATAAAATGCAGCTCTAACAGGTGTGGCAACAGTCTAACAGTGAGATCTGTCTTCCAACCGTTATATCGCTGCTAAGTATAAAAGTATATAGATACAATTGCAAACCCCACAACCAGGTGTGTGATACGGAGAGCTAGAGTGTATCAGCGTCTAGGAGAAGCGGGTGCTACGTGTGGCGCCCCCCGCCACATGTAGCAGCCGCTTCTCCTAGACACTGATACACTCTAGCTCTCCGTATCACACACCTGGTTGTGTGATCGGGGGTAAGCTGGTATCAAGCTGTGAGAGAGTTTGTAATTGTATCTATATACTTTTATACTTAGCAGCGATAGAACGGTTGGGAGACAGATCTCACTGTTAGACTGTTGCCACACCTGTTAGAGCTGCATTTATTATATATATATATATATATATATATATATATATTTACTAAAATACCATCAGAAATATGTAGAAATATTTATTTTTTAATAAATAAAACATATTCTGCTGCTATGTGCAGAAAATTAGAATGTAAAATATTCATATTTTCATGCTATCAAGTTTGCGCAAGAGTGGGTGTTTTTTCACTTTTATTCCTCCATTGACTTATATGGGGGAATACGTGAACACGCACACGATATTCTAACCGGATTTTTGCACAAGTGCAACCCAACAAGTGCAAAAATCTTACATCTAGCGCAATTAACACTCAAGTGGGAGTGTTAATTTGTGCTCCACTTGTAATCTAGCACTTAGTGTATTATACTACAGCCCTAACCAGCAGCCAAAGAGTTAAAGTGACACTCTATTGTAAAATTTATTTAAAATCTCTTGTTATACCAGCTGCAATTTCAGCTGTTATTTCCAATATATTTAATATTATGCAGCAGATATAACAAGTTTTTAGGATTATATTCAGGCTTGAGTATGCATACTAGTACATTGCTTTTCATTCTGTTATCTGTTTAAATCCAATTATGCAAATATACAGTATGTAGCCTTGAGAGTCTGCAGTGTGCATTTGCAGTTTAGATAATTAGAAGATACACAGAGCTAAATTGCATGGAAAATAAAATAATGAAAGTTTATTGTAAAGTTATTTTACTATGATTAAATAAACGTTTTATATTAATATCTCAAGGTATCTATTGTCCCTTTAAATAACCTGTATTAACGTTTTCTCAGCCACACACTGTACAGTAGAAGTTAGCCCTTGTAAGAATGACCTGCTAGTTGTAAATTGAATTGCTTTTAAGAGTAAAAGCTTAAAAAAAGCAGGTACATTTTTTCACATTATTAATGAGAAAATATCATTTTTAAATGTTGCTACCTTTCAATGCTTATTAGAATAAATCTGAACATATAATTAGAACTCAGAAACAAAAGATGCTAGGACCATAAGGGATTAAACACATAGGCCTCTAGTTATCAATGTCTGTTGGACCTGATCCTACAGTGCGGATCAGGTCCGACAGACATCGCTGAATACGGCGAGCAATACGCTCGCCGTATTCAGCATTGCACTAGTAGCTCACAAGAGCTGCTGGTACAACGCCGCCCCCTGCAGACTGGCCGCCAGCAGGGGGTTGTCAATCAACCCAATCGTACTCGATCGGGTTGAATTGCGGTGATGTCTGTCCGCCTGCTCAGAGCAGGCGGACAGGTTATGGAGCAGCGGTCGTTGTGACCGCTGCTTCATAACTGCTGTTTCTGGCGAGCCTGCAGGCTCGCCAGAAACACGGGGCATCAAGCTCCATTCGGAGCTTGATACATATGCCCCATAGGGCCGGTTTACAAGTGGCAAACGATTTAGTGAGCGTTGGGTTGCGCTCGTATTAATAGTTGAAAGTAAAAAGTTAGCGAAACCCGATGCTTGCTAAGTTCCGGACTTAGCGATATTGCGATCATGTTAAAAAAACATAAGAATGGGAAATAAGTATCGTGATTCATGTTTTGTGATTTAGGTCTAACACGGTGTCGGGTTAACGCACATGAGGAATTGCTAACCTCAATGCGAGTTTTTGAAATGTTAAATATAACATATTGAAAAATATTAATAAATATTAAAAATGATTATACATAAAAAAATATAGACATATTCTATTGATAATTAATGGTACAGTCTACCCCAAAATTGATATTGCTCAAAAACATAGGTATCGCCTTTACTATTCATTCCCCAGCTTTGCACAACCAACATTGTTATATTAATATACTTTATAACATTTAAACCTCTAAATGTATGGCTGTTTCTAAGCCACTACAGACAGCGTCTAATTACATGCTTTTTTATTAGCTTTTCACAAGAAGACACTGCTAATTCATGTGTGCCATATAGATAACATTGTGCTCACTCCTGTGGAGTTGAGCAGGACACAGCACACGTTGGCTAAAATACAAGTAAATAGATAATAAATATATATCCCTGAGATAAGGGGGGTTTCAGAGAAGGCTTAGATACAAGGTAATCAAAGTGGTTTAAATAATATTACAATAACAATGTTAGCTGTGCAAAACTGGGGAATGGGTAATAAAGGGGTTGTCTATCTTTTTCAACAATAATAGTTTTAAGGTAGACTGTCCCTTTAAAAATATTTTACTTTTTTTAAGATTAATATGACCCATTTTTATCAGATAGTGTTTATATGAGTGTGACTATAATTTTCAATGTATTTATGTTGTGTTTGGTGCAACTGTTTATAACACACTCCCTATTACACAAGGCTTTCAATAACACAAATCGCTTTCAACTTGTAATACGAGCAATATTTCGGTTGCATGCATAATGAAAACAAAAAAACTGATATTGCTCATGTGCAAATGTTAACCCAACCCCGACTCTAACTATAAATAACTCTCAAACACAAATTGGAGGTAAAGACTATCACTGGTTGTGTTGATTAAATAATACCATAAATAACCATCTAAAATTGTTGTTAAAGGACATGTCGGGAAGTGAGTCCCTATCTCATCAACACAAAGAGAGGTCAGCGGCCACGTCTGACACTTCAGCAGAGAGAACTCTGTGTTTGAATGGTACTCAAGGTTTCCGGAGCTCTCCTGTACAACTGTCCAAGGAGAAGAACCCCAGACACCAACCTGAGGCATCTGCTCCCCCATCAGTTTGGAACATCGCTCCACATTTTGCACCCATAAAAATGTCTCAATCTACCACTGTAAAAGGGCAATACACTCATCCCCAGTAGAAGAAACACCCTAATTCATCATTCAAAGGTGAGCCTAGTATTTGGAATATCCACAGGCATTCATGGGGATATCTATAAATGTCATCTCCATGACACCTTTTGCACCCATGCAACCCCATATCAACACACTCCCACCTCAGTTGGGACTATGCATTCAGTGTAATAATCCTGGGAAAATTCACGCAAAACATGCTGGTCCCCATCTGAGCAGAACAAATGTATCTTGTTCTCATCTGGCCAAAAAATGTGCTCCCAATATTCATTAGACTTTAAGTTTAATTTTGCAGTTTTGTGCCGAAGAGCAAGCATGTTTTTTCTTGGATGCCATCAATAGAGGTTGATATTATGTCCTTCTCACTGTCTGAGCTGTCACAGAAGTTCCAGTTTCCATTGATAACCCCCTGAGCCAAGTCTGAAACACCCATCTGTTTTTCAGAGCTAGATTGTGCAAGTGATATATTGTCCGTGGTGCAATTTTAGAACGATGACTACTGTGTCTCTAATTAGTGGTACTATGGCTCATTCTACACCTCCTCATTATTGCTGCAACTTTTTCAACTGATTTTTAGTTGGTCACTAATCTTCCTGTATCCTTTTCCATCTTTGTGAAATCTCCTAATCAGATTTTTCAATTCCTCTGGCAATTCTTTTCCATGTGGAGCCATGATTCAGTCATGCAGGTAGACACAGCTCATAGGTCCAAAACGGAGAAAGTTCTGTTATTCACAGGTTATTTTATAACCAAGTTCATGCAATTAGGCTAATTAGAAATCACAGGTGTACTGAATTTTGTTTCAGTGATCTAACTTGTGTGTCAGTGATCACAGGTATGTTCACTTTTGTTGCATTGAGTTTTTACTTTGGGACCTGTATTTTAAATATAGTCTGTCTTTTTTTTTTTTTTGATTGTTCATAAAAGGAAATACTCTATTTATCTATAATGCAATTATTGAGATATGATACAAATTTGAATCAATTGACATTTAAGTGATATTGCACAGGGGTGTTTGATATATACACGTTGTTTGGAGTATCCATGTTAGTCCAGTGATTTAGATACCAAAATAACAAGAGTATTGCATTGAGCAACAATACTTTTTTATTGGACTAACTATACATTTATAAGTAGCTTTTGGAAGAATTCCTTCCTTTCTCAAATATGAAGCAATACTTCAGAAGAAATACTTCAGACTTGAATTAATGCCCAATGCAATACTCTTATTTATTTTGAGATATATATACTATATACACAGTATATACTTTATATACACACACACTATCAGTAGTGAACCTACTCAACAGAGGGCCTGCTGCAAAAGTTGTTTTGACCCCCCTAAAGGTAACTCAGTAGTAAGCAACAGTAATATTATACCTGCTGCTCTGTTTAATTATTTTTAGCATAGATAGATAGATTGCACGCATTCTGCCCACTCCTATGTATACCAGCACCAGGGCCCTGGTACCACTGCACCTGCTGGACCATTGGTAGTTTCGCCCTTGCTTTATATATATATATATATATATATATATATATATATATACATTTTACAAAGGTGTGGAAGAAAAACAAAAAGACCCAGAACCTGTCTTAATATAAAGACACAGGAATTTTATTCCGGTTATTTATATGTATATATATCTCGAATGACCTAGGGTCAGCTAAAATCAGACGTGGTGCAGGCCCCTAAAATTTAAATTTAATCCAGTATTATATAGATAAAGAATGATGGTAGAGCTATATGAGATACCATTAGATAAAGTAGGGGATTTCAGCACTCAAAGATATATAAAACCCATTTAATCCAATTCCTTAGAAATGTACGGCTGTAGGGTAGCACAGAGCCCAAAAAAATGAACTACACATGCACAGATTCAAACACATGCAACTAGTTTATTGCAAGAAGCTGCCAGCACAGAAAATAAACAGCTAAAATGCTTTTCATCTCAAAATGCACCACTGCAGTGGATTTTATAAAACACATACCAAGCAACATGATATATTATCACACATATATTTGAACTAAATGCTGCAAAATAGACTGGTTTAGAACATGTGATCTGCAGATATTTTACTATTGGCATGCAACAACAAATCTTGTATCAACTCCTCTATGATAGTAAAAGAACAAAGTCCTTAATAAAGACCATATAAGTCCTTTGATGGAGGAAATCTGATGTTATATTTTAGTAGCAATTTGTATCACTTTGTAATCCAGCTGAAATAAACCTTTTGACAAACAAATGTTCGTTAATTAGGGTTAACCGAGGTGAAAACGTCCTCTATTGTTAACTAGAACTTGGCAATATTATAACTTGATAGCAGATAGAACATCTTATATTGATGAAAAGCAGAAACAATATAGCAGACCTGTGTTTAGGAACTGCAGCAAACATCCGGGAAAACAAAGTCACAGTATCATTGACGAACGGACCGGGACATGAGCCTCTGACATCCTTGTCTCACCTTTCACAACCGCGTCTCCCTGCTCACTGGGGACACAGATTAACCGGTGTATGTTTTGCTTCTGTGTGTAAACCGTATCCAGGCGGTTTATTTGAACCACTCAATTACCGCAAGATCCAGGCTTGCTTCTTTGGTTTGGTTTTTTGAAATTCCCGGGCAGGCTTAAGCCAGCTGCTTCATTCACAGGTGCAGTAATAGCTGTTATTGAGAAAGTCGACGCGCGTTTCGCCCCATAATGCTGAGCGAAACAGGGGCCTCGTCAGGACTGTCCATCTCTTCCTAATTACAGCCTTTATTGCAGTTCCAATGAACTGGGAGGTAGCAGTTCAGCCAATCAAATTCGCTATTTGCACATACCCTCTTTCATTTTAAAGCTAAACATTCCTGTTTGTAGGTTCAATGATTATCTGTATTTTAAATTAATACAAAAAGGCTTGCATTGAAAAGATGGAATACTCTCTATGCTTAGCAACTCCCATACAACAAACAACAATTTCGCATGTGAGAAAACCCTATGCACGTTGCAGCCCAATTAAACATTATTTCCTTACTTACTATGTCTAGATGAATGAGCTTTACATAAATCCTATATTAACTAAAATTCTATAAATTTTGGAATGACTTACTAAATAGCTAAAAATAATTCTATGAAGGTAAGTTATGACATAAACGATCCACAACTTAAAAGCAAGCTGAATGAAAGAAATGAATATCATAGTTCATGATCTATTTATAAAGATCTATTTAGAAGTTATTCAACTTATCATTTATTTGATTATTTCTCACATTGCAGCTGGAAAAGAGAGAATTTTTAAATTCTAACTACAAATCTCTATTTTAGAAAAGATGCATATTCTATCCTTTCATTTAGGCCTGACGGTGACACCGTATTCAGCATAAAGGTCCATCTTGCTTCCTTTTTTAACAAACAGTTATCCTCATCTCCACCTCTTCCATTTGTTATTCCTCTGTCGATACCTATAAATTTTAAAGAAACAGTACTACTATTATGAAATTCCTTAAAGTGACGAGCCACACTTGTATCTCTCCCGTAGAGGATGTCATCCCTGTGCTCCTGTACCCTGTCCTTGAACAAACGTTTTGTTTTACCTACATAGAACAGGGGACAGGAGCACCCCAAGAGATAAACAACCCCCACTGAGTTACAGTTTGAAAAACATCTAATGGTATAATTTTTACCTGTATTGGCGGAGAATGTTTTACTTTTTGGCAAATAGGGACAATAGACACAATGCCCACAAGGAAAGCTTCCTTTCACTTGTTTTTTAGTTAACCAGTTTGTATCTGGTTCAGACCGAGTAAACCTGCTTCTGACTAATTTATCTTTAAGATTAGGAGATTTTTTTGCGGTCAATAGGGGTCTACTTCCTACCTTATCAGCTATCTTGTCATCTAAGGTTAAAAAATGCCAATTTTGAGATAAAATATTTCTTATACTTTGCCATTGGCAATTAAACGTAGTAATAAATCTGATGTTATTCTCAGTTTTTGTCTCTTTTTGGTTATATAGGAGATCTTCACGGTTCAATTTACTTACTTTATTTAAGGTTTTTTTTGACTAGGTTGTGAGAATAACCTCTTTCAATGAAACGTTTACACATTTTTTCTGCATGATAATTAAATTTAGTATTAGAAGAACAGTTTCTTTTTAATCTCAAGAGTTGGCCATATGGGATGCCTTTTTTCAAGGGCTCTGGATGCCCACTTGAGGCTTCCAACAGATTGTTTGTTGCCGTGTCTTTACGATAATTTTCAGTTGAGATACGACTTCCTTCTTTTTTAATACAGATGTCTAAGAAGGGTAATTCCTTATTGCTATAGGAATAAGTTAAAAAAAATGTTACGATCATTTTTATTTAACTCAGAAACAAAATCATGTAGGCAGGTCAGGGGGCCATCCCAAAGGATAAAGATGTCATCCACAAATCTAATCCATAGGGACACATGGGAGTCAAACGCCTCACTATATTGATCAAAGACATCTAACTCCCATGCTCCCAAATGGAGACACGCATAAGTTGGCGCGCATACTGCACCCATAGCTGTCCCCCTGACCTGCCTATATACTGAGCCATCAAACTGAAAAACATTGTTTTCAAGAATGAAATGAAGAAGTTTAATGACAAAGGCTGTATGCATGTTACTGTCTGAACCCCTACTTTCTAGAAAAAGTCTACAGGCACTAATTCCTTTCTCATGTGGTATAGATGAATAAAGACTTTCTACGTCTAAAGAGACTAGGATAGTGTCAGGGGAAACAGTGAGGTCGTCTAACTTCCTCAAAAGGTCTGGAGTGTCTTTCACATATGAGGGAAGAGACAGAAGGAAGGGTCTCAGAAAGAAATCAACATATTGTCCAATGTGTTCACTGATGCCACCAATCCCAGACACAATGGGTCGCCCTGGGGGGTGTGTCATATTTTTATGAATTTTAGGGATAATATAAAATGTTGGCATAACTGGACACACTGGATTCATAAATTTGAACTCATCTGGAGAGATGAGACCTTCCATTTTGGCTTCTTGTAAAATTCTACTTAATTTTGATTTCATTTGGTTAATAGGATTTCTAGGGAGTTTCTCATATTGCAATTTGTCTGATAACTGTCTTTTAACTTCGTTTAGATAGAAAGACTCATCTAAAAGAACCAAATTTCCGCCCTTGTCGGCTGGCTTAAAAATTACCCCTTTTGCAGAATTCAGCTCTTTTAAGGCTTGTCTCTGTTTAGCTGTTAGATTATCTGCCCATATCCAGTCTTCTGGTAATTTATGAATTTGTTTTTCTACAGCTTTTACAAACAGTGACACAGCTGGAACCTGTGCTATAGAGGGCATGAAAGTCGATTTCAGTTTCAAATTGGTTCTAAAAACAGAATTCAATCTGGTAGTGGATTCACTCTCTTCATTTTCTATCAAAAAAGATGTTAGAATTTTTAAAGTCTCTTCATCTTTTTGTTGCTCAGTGCGCTGAAACATTGTATAATGTAGCACTATTTTTCTGGCAAACAAGTGAAGGTCTTTAATTAGATCAAATTTGTTTAATTTGTTTGTGGGACAAAAGGATAAACCTTTCTTTAATATTTCAATGTGAGTCAAATTCAAACTAAACGAAGAAAGATTAATTATCTGCAATTCATCTGTAGTTATATTTGGAACTAGTAACCCTGATAGGGTCGTCTGCGTGGTCTCCCTCTGCTCCTGTACCCTTGTCTCAAATTTTCTCCTCTCCCTCTCTGCTGTCGTTGGGGATATCTCCGCTCTACAAGGTTCAAATTTCTGTTCCCTCCACCTCTTTCTCCTACCCCCCCTCCTTCTTCTCCTCTTGGATCTGAACTCTGAGACCCTGGTGTTCCATCGTTTTTTGACGCCCTTTCTGAGTCAGTTTCAATATCTGACATATCAGTACCTGAGTCATATGATCCTCTATCAAACTTATAAACATAAACCTTTTTATTAACATAATCCTCTTGATCTCTGTGCAATTTTCTACATTTCCTCAACTTAATATCTGCTTGCAATTTTGAGATATGTGTTTTCATTTCCTCATTCAATTTGCCAAAGTTAGGATCATTGTCAAATTTATTTACCATCTCCAAAGCTTTCTCAACATCATCTTTCAATTTTTCCAATCTTTTGTCATTCCTCTTTATAAGCATTTCAATCATACTTAAGGCACATGTTGATAATTTCTCATTCCATTCATCCAGAAACTCCAAGCCTCCTTCTTCCTCTCTTGCATTAAAGCCTGGGTCTAAGAATAATCGTAGACCTCTTGGCACAATCTTTTTTTCAACATAGTTGGCTAAACTAGAATTTTCAGCTCTAACCTTTACTTGTTTTGCTATGCAATTCTTATATTTTTTGAAAGCATTATACACATTTGTTTCCAAATCACCACTCTCTAAATTGGTATTAGTTAGAGATTCTTTTAGCTCAGCTTCCCATAGTTCATCTGAGAGGGTAAAGGCCATGTTTAAATGAATTCTATACTCTCCCACAGTCAGTACATAAATGGGTTTTTTAATAAAACAAACTTAATTGTTATTTGTTTCTCTATTCCACCGAATGGAGTTTATGTAGAATCCTCTATCTTACTCCTTAATACAAATACATTTTACAAAGGTGTGGAAGAAAAACAAAAAGACCCAGAACCTGTCTTAATATAAAGACACAGGAATTTTATTCCGGTTATTTATATGTATATATATCTCGAATGACCTAGGGTCAGCTAAAATCAGACGTGGTGCAGGCCCCTAAAATTTAAATTTAATCCAGTATTATATAGATAAAGAATGATGGTAGAGCATACAAAGAGAGAAGCGCTCTACCAGGAACGAACAACAGCTCAGTGGCTTGTTCTATGGCGATTTACCACCCGGAAGCAGCCTCTTTTAGACCAGTGTGCTTTTCACAGAAGAAAACTTTCCTGAAGTATATCAGTCTGATCCTGCCAAGTAAGGTCAGTCCAGCTCCGAAATACCAGGCAATTCTCCTCTGAACAAGGAACATGACAACCCCAGACGATCGTTTCGGCCTCCTATGGGCCTCGTCAGTGAGGTGCAGCCACATTCCTCTAAGCACACTGGGCAAGGAGTCCACGTCTGGTTTCCCCCATCACCCATAGGGAGACTTCCCCAGGGTCATAATAATTTGCATACAAAGAGAGAAGCGCTCTACCAGGAACGAACAACAGCTCAGTGGCTTGTTCTATGGCGATTTACCACCCGGAAGCAGCCTCTTTTAGACCAGTGTGCTTTTCACAGAAGAAAACTTTCCTGAAGTATATCAGTCTGATCCTGCCAAGTAAGGTCAGTCCAGCTCCGAAATACCAGGCAATTCTCCTCTGAACAAGGAACATGACAACCCCAGACGATCGTTTCGGCCTCCTATGGGCCTCGTCAGTGAGGTGCAGCCACATTCCTCTAAGCACCCTGGGCAAGGAGTCCACGTCTGGTTTCCCCCATCACCCATAGGGAGACTTCCCCAGGGTCATAATAATTTGCATACAAAGAGAGAAGCGCTCTACCAGGAACGAACAACAGCTCAGTGGCTTGTTCTATGGCGATTTACCACCCGGAAGCAGCCTCTTTTAGACCAGTGTGCTTTTCACAGAAGAAAACTTTCCTGAAGTATATCAGTCTGATCCTGCCAAGTAAGGTCAGTCCAGCTCCGAAATACCAGGCAATTCTCCTCTGAACAAGGAACATGACAACCCCAGACGATCGTTTCGGCCTCCTATGGGCCTCGTCAGTGAGGTGCAGCCACATTCCTCTAAGCACACTGGGCAAGGAGTCCACGTCTGGTTTCCCCCATCACCCATAGGGAGACTTCCCCAGGGTCATAATAATTTGCATACAAAGAGAGAAGCGCTCTACCAGGAACGAACAACAGCTCAGTGGCTTGTTCTATGGCGATTTACCACCCGGAAGCAGCCTCTTTTAGACCAGTGTGCTTTTCACAGAAGAAAACTTTCCTGAAGTATATCAGTCTGATCCTGCCAAGTAAGGTCAGTCCAGCTCCGAAATACCAGGCAATTCTCCTCTGAACAAGGAACATGACAACCCCAGACGATCGTTTCGGCCTCCTATGGGCCTCGTCAGTGAGGTGCAGCCACATTCCTCTAAGCACACTGGGCAAGGAGTCCACGTCTGGTTTCCCCCATCACCCATAGGGAGACTTCCCCAGGGTCATAATAATTTGCATACAAAGAGAGAAGCGCTCTACCAGGAACGAACAACAGCTCAGTGGCTTGTTCTATGGCGATTTACCACCCGGAAGCAGCCTCTTTTAGACCAGTGTGCTTTTCACAGAAGAAAACTTTCCTGAAGTATATCAGTCTGATCCTGCCAAGTTTGTATGCAAATTATTATGACCCTGGGGAAGTCTCCCTATGGGTGATGGGGGAAACCAGACGTGGACTCCTTGCCCAGTGTGCTTAGAGGAATGTGGCTGCACCTCACTGACGAGGCCCATAGGAGGCCGAAACGATCGTCTGGGGTTGTCATGTTCCTTGTTCAGAGGAGAATTGCCTGGTATTTCGGGGCTGGACTGACCTTACTTGGCGGGATCAGACTGATATACTTCAGGAAAGTTTTCTTCTGTGAAAAGCACACTGGTCTAAAAGAGGCTGCCTCCGGGTGGTAAATCGCCATAGAACAAGCCACTGAGCTGTTGTTCGTTCCTGGTAGAGCGCCGCTTCTCTCTTTGTATGCAAATTATTATGACCCTGGGGAAGTCTCCCTATGGGTGATGGGGGAAACCAGACGTGGACTCCTTGCCCAGTGTGCTTAGAGGAATGTGGCTGCACCTCACTGACGAGGCCCATAGGAGGCCGAAACGATCGTCTGGGGTTGTCATGTTCCTTGTTCAGAGGAGAATTGCCTGGTATTTCGGGGCTGGACTGACCTTACTTGGCGGGATCAGACTGATATACTTCAGGAAAGTTTTCTTCTGTGAAAAGCACACTGGTCTAAAAGAGGCTGCCTCCGGGTGGTAAATCGCCATAGAACAAGCCACTGAGCTGTTGTTCGTTCCTGGTAGAGCGCCGCTTCTCTCTTTGTATGCAAATGATGGTAGAGCTATATGAGATACCATTAGATAAAGTAGGGGATTTCAGCACTCAAAGATATATAAAACCCATTTAATCCAATTCCTTAGAAATGTACGGCTGTAGGGTAGCACAGAGCCCAAAAAAATGAACTACACATGCACAGATTCAAACACATGCAACTAGTTTATTGCAAGAAGCTGCCAGCACAGAAAATAAACAGCTAAAATGCTTTTCATCTCAAAATGCACCACTGCAGTGGATTTTATAAAACACATACCAAGCAACATGATATATTATCACACATATATTTGAACTAAATGCTGCAAAATAGACTGGTTTAGAACATGTGATCTGCAGATATTTTACTATTGGCATGCAACAACAAATCTTGTATCAACTCCTCTATGATAGTAAAAGAACAAAGTCCTTAATAAAGACCATATAAGTCCTTTGATGGAGGAAATCTGATGTTATATTTTAGTAGCAATTTGTATCACTTTGTAATCCAGCTGAAATAAACCTTTTGACAAACAAATGTTCGTTAATTAGGGTTAACCGAGGTGAAAACGTCCTCTATTGTTAACTAGAACTTGGCAATATTATAACTTGATAGCAGATAGAACATCTTATATTGATGAAAAGCAGAAACAATATAGCAGACCTGTGTTTAGGAACTGCAGCAAACATCCGGGAAAACAAAGTCACAGTATCATTGACGAACGGACCGGGACATGAGCCTCTGACATCCTTGTCTCACCTTTCACAACCGCGTCTCCCTGCTCACTGGGGACACAGATTAACCGGTGTATGTTTTGCTTCTGTGTGTAAACCGTATCCAGGCGGTTTATTTGAACCACTCAATTACCGCAAGATCCAGGCTTGCTTCTTTGGTTTGGTTTTTTGAAATTCCCGGGCAGGCTTAAGCCAGCTGCTTCATTCACAGGTGCAGTAATAGCTGTTATTGAGAAAGTCGACGCGCGTTTCGCCCCATAATGCTGAGCGAAACAGGGGCCTCGTCAGGACTGTCCATCTCTTCCTAATTACAGCCTTTATTGCAGTTCCAATGAACTGGGAGGTAGCAGTTCAGCCAATCAAATTCGCTATTTGCACATACCCTCTTTCATTTTAAAGCTAAACATTCCTGTTTGTAGGTTCAATGATTATCTGTATTTTAAATTAATACAAAAAGGCTTGCATTGAAAAGATGGAATACTCTCTATGCTTAGCAACTCCCATACAACAAACAACAATTTCGCATGTGAGAAAACCCTATGCACGTTGCAGCCCAATTAAACATTATTTCCTTACTTACTATGTCTAGATGAATGAGCTTTACATAAATCCTATATTAACTAAAATTCTATAAATTTTGGAATGACTTACTAAATAGCTAAAAATAATTCTATGAAGGTAAGTTATGACATAAACGATCCACAACTTAAAAGCAAGCTGAATGAAAGAAATGAATATCATAGTTCATGATCTATTTATAAAGATCTATTTAGAAGTTTTTCAACTTATCATTTATTTGATTATTTCTCACATTGCAGCTGGAAAAGAGAGAATTTTTAAATTCTAACTACAAATCTCTATTTTAGAAAAGATGCATATTCTATCCTTTCATTTAGGCCTGACGGTGACACCGTATTCAGCATAAAGGTCCATCTTGCTTCCTTTTTTAACAAACAGTTATCCTCATCTCCACCTCTTCCATTTGTTATTCCTCTGTCGATACCTATAAATTTTAAAGAAACAGTACTACTATTATAAAATTCCTTAAAGTGACGAGCCACACTTGTATCTCTCCCGTAGAGGATGTCATCCCTGTGCTCCTGTACCCTGTCCTTGAACAAACGTTTTGTTTTACCTACATAGAACAGGGGACAGGAGCACCCCAAGAGATAAACAACCCCCACTGAGTTACAGTTTGAAAAACATCTAATGGTATAATTTTTACCTGTATTGGCGGAGAATGTTTTACTTTTTGGCAAATAGGGACAATAGACACAATGCCCACAAGGAAAGCTTCCTTTCACTTGTTTTTTAGTTAACCAGTTTGTATCTGGTTCAGACCGAGTAAACCTGCTTCTGACTAATTTATCTTTAAGATTAGGAGATTTTTTTGCGGTCAATAGGGGTCTACTTCCTACCTTATCAGCTATCTTGTCATCTAAGGTTAAAAAATGCCAATTTTGAGATAAAATATTTCTTATACTTTGCCATTGGCAATTAAACGTAGTAATAAATCTGATGTTATTCTCAGTTTTTGTCTCTTTTTGGTTATATAGGAGATCTTCACGGTTCAATTTACTTACTTTATTTAAGGTTTTTTTGACTAGGTTGTGAGAATAACCTCTTTCAATGAAACGTTTACACATTTTTTCTGCATGATAATTAAATTTAGTATTAGAAGAACAGTTTCTTTTTAATCTCAAGAGTTGGCCATATGGGATGCCTTTTTTCAAGGGCTCTGGATGCCCACTTGAGGCTTCCAACAGATTGTTTGTTGCCGTGTCTTTACGATAATTTTCAGTTGAGATACGACTTCCTTCTTTTTTAATACAGATGTCTAAGAAGGGTAATTCCTTATTGCTATAGGAATAAGTTAAAAAAATGTTACGATCATTTTTATTTAACTCAGAAACAAAATCATGTAGGCAGGTCAGGGGGCCATCCCAAAGGATAAAGATGTCATCCACAAATCTAATCCATAGGGACACATGGGAGTCAAACGCCTCACTATATTGATCAAAGACATCTAACTCCCATGCTCCCAAATGGAGACACGCATAAGTTGGCGCGCATACTGCACCCATAGCTGTCCCCCTGACCTGCCTATATACTGAGCCATCAAACTGAAAAACATTGTTTTCAAGAATGAAATGAAGAAGTTTAATGACAAAGGCTGTATGCATGTTACTGTCTGAACCCCTACTTTCTAGAAAAAGTCTACAGGCACTAATTCCTTTCTCATGTGGTATAGATGAATAAAGACTTTCTACGTCTAAAGAGACTAGGATAGTGTCAGCGGAAACAGTGAGGTTGTCTAACTTCCTCAAAAGGTCTGGAGTGTCTTTCACATATGAGGGAAGAGACAGAAGGAAGGGTCTCAGAAAGAAATCAACATATTGTCCAATGTGTTCACTGATGCCACCAATCCCAGACACAATGGGTCGCCCTGGGGGGTGTGTCATATTTTTATGAATATTAGGGATAATATAAAATGTTGGCATAACTGGACACACTGGATTCATAAATTTGAACTCATCTGGAGAGATGAGACCTTCCATTTTGGCTTCTTGTAAAATTCTACTTAATTTTGATTTCATTTGGTTAATAGGATTTCTAGGGAGTTTCTCATATTGCAATTTGTCTGATAACTGTCTTTTAACTTCGTTTAGATAGAAAGACTCATCTAAAAGAACCAAATTTCCGCCCTTGTCGGCTGGCTTAAAAATTACCCCTTTTGCAGAATTCAGCTCTTTTAAGGCTTGTCTCTGTTTAGCTGTTAGATTATCTGCCCATATCCAGTCTTCTGGTAATTTATGAATTTGTTTTTCTACAGCTTTTACAAACAGTGACACAGCTGGAACCTGTGCTATAGAGGGCATGAAAGTCGATTTCAGTTTCAAATTGGTTCTAAAAACAGAATTCAATCTGGTAGTGGATTCACTCTCTTCATTTTCTATCAAAAAAGATGTTAGAATTTTTAAAGTCTCTTCATCTTTTTGTTGCTCAGTGCGCTGAAACATTGTATAATGTAGCACTATTTTTCTGGCAAACAAGTGAAGGTCTTTAATTAGATCAAATTTGTTTAATTTGTTTGTGGGACAAAAGGATAAACCTTTCTTTAATATTTCAATGTGAGTCAAATTCAAACTAAACGAAGAAAGATTCATTATCTGCAATTCATCTGTAGTTATATTTGGAACTAGTAACCCTGATAGGGTCGTCTGCGTGGTCTCCCTCTGCTCCTGTACCCTTGTCTCAAATTTTCTCCTCTCCCTCTCTGCTGTCGTTGGGGATATCTCCGCTCTACAAGGTTCAAATTTCTGTTCCCTCCACCTCTTTCTCCTACCCCCCCTCCTTCTTCTCCTCTTGGATCTGAACTCTGAGACCCTGGTGTTCCATCGTTTTTTGACGCCCTTTCTGAGTCAGTTTCAATATCTGACATATCAGTACCTGAGTCATATGATCCTCTATCAAACTTATAAACATAAACCTTTTTATTAACATAATCCTCTTGATCTCTGTGCAATTTTCTACATTTCCTCAACTTAATATCTGCTTGCAATTTTGAGATATGTGTTTTCATTTCCTCATTCAATTTGCCAAAGTTAGGATCATTGTCAAATTTATTTACCACCTCCAAAGCTTTCTCAACATCATCTTTCAATTTTTCCAATCTTTTGTCATTCCTCTTTATAAGCATTTCAATCATACTTAAGGCACATGTTGATAATTTCTCATTCCATTCATCCAGAAACTCCAAGCCTCCTTCTTCCTCTCTTGCATTAAAGCCTGGGTCTAAGAATAATCGTAGACCTCTTGGCACAATCTTTTTTTCAACATAGTTGGCTAAACTAGAATTTTCAGCTCTAACCTTTACTTGTTTTGCTATGCAATTCTTATATTTTTTGAAAGCATTATACACATTTGTTTCCAAATCACCACTCTCAAAATTGGTATTAGTTAGAGATTCTTTTAGCTCAGCTTCCCATAGTTCATCTGAGAGGGTAAAGGCCATGTTTAAATGGATTCTATACTCTCCCACAGTCAGTACATAAATGGGTTTTTTAATAAAACAAACTTAATTGTTATTTGTTTCTCTATTCCACCGAATGGAGTTTATGTAGAATCCTCTATCTTACTCCTTAATACAAATACATTTTACAAAGGTGTGGAAGAAAAACAAAAAGACCCAGAACCTGTCTTAATATAAAGACACAGGAATTTTATTCCGGTTATTTATATGTATATATATCTCGAATGACCTAGGGTCAGCTAAAATCAGACGTGGTGCAGGCCCCTAAAATTTAAATTTAATCCAGTATTATATAGATAAAGAATGATGGTAGAGCTATATGAGATACCATTAGATAAAGTAGGGGATTTCAGCACTCAAAGATATATAAAACCCATTTAATCCAATTCCTTAGAAATGTACGGCTGTAGGGTAGCACAGAGCCCAAAAAAATGAACTACACATGCACAGATTCAAACACATGCAACTAGTTTATTGCAAGAAGCTGCCAGCACAGAAAATAAACAGCTAAAATGCTTTTCATCTCAAAATGCACCACTGCAGTGGATTTTATAAAACACATACCAAGCAACATGATATATTATCACACATATATTTGAACTAAATGCTGCAAAATAGACTGGTTTAGAACATGTGATCTGCAGATATTTTACTATTGGCATGCAACAACAAATCTTGTATCAACTCCTCTATGATAGTAAAAGAACAAAGTCCTTAATAAAGACCATATAAGTCCTTTGATGGAGGAAATCTGATGTTATATTTTAGTAGCAATTTGTATCACTTTGTAATCCAGCTGAAATAAACCTTTTGACAAACAAATGTTCGTTAATTAGGGTTAACCGAGGTGAAAACGTCCTCTATTGTTAACTAGAACTTGGCAATATTATAACTTGATAGCAGATAGAACATCTTATATTGATGAAAAGCAGAAACAATATAGCAGACCTGTGTTTAGGAACTGCAGCAAACATCCGGGAAAACAAAGTCACAGTATCATTGACGAACGGACCGGGACATGAGCCTCTGACATCCTTGTCTCACCTTTCACAACCGCGTCTCCCTGCTCACTGGGGACACAGATTAACCGGTGTATGTTTTGCTTCTGTGTGTAAACCGTATCCAGGCGGTTTATTTGAACCACTCAATTACCGCAAGATCCAGGCTTGCTTCTTTGGTTTGGTTTTTTGAAATTCCCGGGCAGGCTTAAGCCAGCTGCTTCATTCACAGGTGCAGTAATAGCTGTTATTGAGAAAGTCGACGCGCGTTTCGCCCCATAATGCTGAGCGAAACAGGGGCCTCGTCAGGACTGTCCATCTCTTCCTAATTACAGCCTTTATTGCAGTTCCAATGAACTGGGAGGTAGCAGTTCAGCCAATCAAATTCGCTATTTGCACATACCCTCTTTCATTTTAAAGCTAAACATTCCTGTTTGTAGGTTCAATGATTATCTGTATTTTAAATTAATACAAAAAGGCTTGCATTGAAAAGATGGAATACTCTCTATGCTTAGCAACTCCCATACAACAAACAACAATTTCGCATGTGAGAAAACCCTATGCACGTTGCAGCCCAATTAAACATTATTTCCTTACTTACTATGTCTAGATGAATGAGCTTTACATAAATCCTATATTAACTAAAATTCTATAAATTTTGGAATGACTTACTAAATAGCTAAAAATAATTCTATGAAGGTAAGTTATGACATAAACGATCCACAACTTAAAAGCAAGCTGAATGAAAGAAATGAATATCATAGTTCATGATCTATTTATAAAGATCTATTTAGAAGTTATTCAACTTATCATTTATTTGATTATTTCTCACATTGCAGCTGGAAAAGAGAGAATTTTTAAATTCTAACTACAAATCTCTATTTTAGAAAAGATGCATATTCTATCCTTTCATTTAGGCCTGACGGTGACACCGTATTCAGCATAAAGGTCCATCTTGCTTCCTTTTTTAACAAATAGTTATCCTCATCTCAACCTCTTCCATTTGTTATTCCTCTGTCGATACCTATAAATTTTAAAGAAACAGTACTACTATTATGAAATTCCTTAAAGTGACGAGCCACACTTGTATCTCTCCCGTAGAGGATGTCATCCCTGTGCTCCTGTACCCTGTCCTTGAACAAACGTTTTGTTTTACCTACATAGAACAGGGGACAGGAGCACCCCAAGAGATAAACAACCCCCACTGAGTTACAGTTTGAAAAACATCTAATGGTATAATTTTTACCTGTATTGGCGGAGAATGTTTTACTTTTTGGCAAATAGGGACAATAGACACAATGCCCACAAGGAAAGCTTCCTTTCACTTGTTTTTTAGTTAACCAGTTTGTATCTGGTTCAGACCGAGTAAACCTGCTTCTGACTAATTTATCTTTAAGATTAGGAGATTTTTTGCGGTCAATAGGGGTCTACTTCCTACCTTATCAGCTATCTTGTCATCTAAGGTTAAAAAATGCCAATTTTGAGATAAAATATTTCTTATACTTTGCCATTGGCAATTAAACGTAGTAATAAATCTGATGTTATTCTCAGTTTTTGTCTCTTTTTGGTTATATAGGAGATCTTCACGGTTCAATTTACTTACTTTATTTAAGGTTTTTTTGACTAGGTTGTGAGAATAACCTCTTTCAATGAAACGTTTACACATTTTTTCTGCATGATAATTAAATTTAGTATTAGAAGAACAGTTTCTTTTTAATCTCAAGAGTTGGCCATATGGGATGCCTTTTTTCAAGGGCTCTGGATGCCCACTTGAGGCTTTGTTTTCCCGGATGTTTGCTGCAGTTCCTAAACACAGGTCTGCTATATTGTTTCTGCTTTTCATCAATATAAGATGTTCTATCTGCTATCAAGTTATAATATTGCCAAGTTCTAGTTAACAATAGAGGACGTTTTCACCTCGGTTAACCCTAATTAACGAACATTTGTTTGTCAAAAGGTTTATTTCAGCTGGATTACAAAGTGATACAAATTGCTACTAAAATATAACATCAGATTTCCTCCATCAAAGGACTTATATGGTCTTTATTAAGGACTTTGTTCTTTTACTATCATAGAGGAGTTGATACAAGATTTGTTGTTGCATGCCAATAGTAAAATATCTGCAGATCACATGTTCTAAACCAGTCTATTTTGCAGCATTTAGTTCAAATATATGTGTGATAATATATCATGTTGCTTGGTATGTGTTTTATAAAATCCACTGCAGTGGTGCATTTTGAGATGAAAAGCATTTTAGCTGTTTATTTTCTGTGCTGGCAGCTTCTTGCAATAAACTAGTTGCATGTGTTTGAATCTGTGCATGTGTAGTTCATTTTTTTGGGCTCTGTGCTACCCTACAGCCGTACATTTCTAAGGAATTGGATTAAATGGGTTTTATATATCTTTGAGTGCTGAAATCCCCTACTTTATCTAATGGTATCTCATATAGCTCTACCATCATTCTTTATCTATATAATACTGGATTAAATATATATATATATATATATATACACAACACATATAAAGTCTGACATTCTTTTACAAGCACATAGCTAGACTTAAAGACAAGTGGAAGAGTTAGTTACAGCATTTGGCCAAATGGTGATAGGATAGGCTTAGGACGACGTCAAGGTCTCTCCCTTAATAGGTCCCTAACCTACAGCCTCACAATTCATGCCTTCAACCAAACACACAGAGGTACAAACAAGCAGTGACACAGGTCCTTTGTAATTTCCCTACACACATACAAAACACAGAAATGGACTGCATTCTCAAACTGAACTGGGTACACATCCCATGACCCTGCAAAACTCACAGGCCTGGTTCTCAAAGCACTCACAGACATTTGCACAGCTTTCATGGACTCAGACACATTACCCTGGATGTGTACCCAGTCTTGGTTGAGAGTGCAGTCCACTTCCATGTATACAAAGGTATTATAATTATTTATTAATGCACCTTCAGCTTTAACTCACTTTGGCTTAGCACACCTTCAGGTTAGCCAGAACAAAGTTTTCCCACTATCCAACCAACAGATGTTAGTATGCCTGAGGTTTTCACTCAATCGCAACTATTTTAGTTTCAACTTGTGATATAAGTGCAAGAATAAGAGAGCTATTGATTTAAGTTGAGAAGTGTTAGCACTCAATAGAGCTAATATGTTTGTGCTCCACTTGTAATATAGGCCTATATGTTTAATGAAACATGGCTATTATTTAATTTGACATTGTTTCTATATTTGTTTCTCACTTAATTTAAAATTCACCTTTATCATCCTTTCCAACTGGGGTCAATTTAACATGGTGCGGACAGACATGATCCTCTATAGTGAATCATGTCTGCCGCACATCGATAAATGCCGACAGCATACGCTGTCGGCATTTATCATTGCACCAGCAGTTTTTGTGAACTGTTGGTGCAATACCACCCCCTGCAGATTCACGGCCAATTGACCTCTAGCAGGGGGTGTCAATCAACCCGATCGTCTTAGGACCGCTGCTTCTTTACTTCCGATTCAGTCGGAACTGAAGCAAAGTGGGTCGGAAGCAGCATCCGCTGCTTCATAAATTGACCCCCAACTGTCTTTATTTTCCTGGGACAAGTCCCAGTTTTCTGCCTCCTGTCTTGGTTACTGTCCTTGAAGTCTGTGCCCCATTGAAAAAAATCTTTCCTGTGAATCAGACATGGTAATGATGTCAGACTGTAAGAATCAATCATTATATTTTTCTTGCTTGTATGCGCATATAGTTTGCATATTGTGACGTATCAATAAGCATCATTCACTTTATGAAAGAACAACAAAATAATACAATATATATATATATATATATATATATATATATATATATATATATATAGATAGATAGATATATATATATATATTTAATTGTGTGCAAATGATGTGCAATTTTCGTAAGAGTAACAGTTGAGAAAATGGGCGGTTATGACGTCCCCAGATTGTGCAGTCTGCTGGCTAAAGACCCATTAGGGTGTCTGTAACTCATGCTGGTGGGTGGAGCCTCGTTAGGCTCCCCCAAAATCCTGTGTATCAAGGGGCTTTGACATCTAGCTAAATGGGGTTAATAAGTAGGGCCTCACATGCCACCACCATAAGTTTTTATGACTTCATGAAAGTCTAGTTCAATTTGTTAAATTGTTAATAAATGCAACCATTATATTATCTTATACCCAGCTCTGAGTCTATTTGTATTTATTGGGGTTTTGGGGAAATATTTTATTGTTTAAGGTTTGAAGTGACACAATAGGGAATCAGCACTTTCTTGACTTTAATTGACAATTATGCTTTGCCATATTAAAGCATAAGATAACATAGAAATCAAAGCTATTTTAAGAGCTTTAGATAAACATTCTTACCCTTTAATTACTGTCAGAGAAGACTCTGTAGCACACTACATAAGTTTATTATTGTATGGCAGCATAGTGGTTAAATGATCAGTTTCACTTGTACTTGAAACTGGGGTGATCGTGTCATTTCACTTACTTAAGTACAGTTCTGGAAAATCATTTTACAAGTTAATATCGCAATGAAATGATCATGATTTCTGTATTACTGTAATTGGTTTAATTGTTACCTTTACAAAAATAAGACCAAGATATAATAAGGACAGAGAAGACAGAGAGCAACTGTCAGACACGTTAACAAGAGTGAAATGTGTTACACAGTACGGCAGAAAGGACATGCAGTCTGAAAAAACATTGGGCTCCAATTATGAAGCTGCAGATGCTGTTTGGGAGTCCCATCATCATTCCGATCCAATACAATCAGAAAGATTGACAGCCCCTGCTAGCAGCCGATTGACCGGCAGTTAGCAGGGGGCGGCATTGCACAAACATTTCACTTGTGCTATAGCGAATCATGTCTGCTCAACATTTAGTAAATTTACCCCATTGCGTGCACAGCACTAATTTGATTTCTCTATTGTTATTTGATAACCTGGTGTGTTTTGCATAAAAATGTACTTTATGTTTACAAATGATTTTAAAGGGACAGTAAAGTCAAAATAAAACTACCATGATTTAGACAAAGAATGTAATTTTAAACTACTTTTCAGTTTACTTCTATTATTAAATTTGCTTTGCTCTCTTGCGGCTAGATTACAAGTGTTGTGGTACGGCTTTTAACGCGGAAAAAATGGCCATTCCAGCGTAATGGCCAGTAACGCATATTACGAGTCATGTCGGTATAGCTGTAACGCAAGCATTTTAGCCTGTAATGCAGCGTCCATTGCAATGACGTTTTTGTGTGGGATTTCCATAACGCCGGTATTACAGGTTGTGCATTAAAGGCTAAAAAGCTTGCGTTACAGCCTATACCGACACAATCCATACCACTATCTGAGAGCAGTAGTTATGGATTTTGTGTAACAAAAATGTTTCACAAAACTCATAACTAAACTGTTACAAAGTACACTAACACTCATAAACTACCTATTAACCCCTAAACTGTCGCCCTCCCGCATCGAAAACACTATTTAAAACTTATTAACCCCTAATCTGCTGCCCACCCACATTACGACTATAAAATAAACCTAATTACCCCTAATCTGCCGCCAAACCCACATCTCCAACACTATTTAAATATATTAACCCCTAATCCACCACTCCCCGACATTGCCGCTGCTATAATAAAGTTTTTAACCCCTAAACCTCCGGCCCCCCACATCGTCACCACTATATTAAAGTTATAGTAGTACTAGAACAGTTTGTACCTCAGCTCCACTGTCAGTGCAGGCCAAAAAGGGTGCTGTAATCCCTTTAGTCACAATGAATCCACAGAAGAAGGCAGCACCTTGCAGTATAAAAATATATCTTTATTGCCACATGCTGGAATAAAACAGTGACGTTTCGGGTGGAACACCCTTAATCATGATTTCCACCCGAAACGTCACTGTTTTATTCCAGCATGTGGAAATAAAGATATATTTTTATACTGCAAGGTGCTGCCTTATTCTGTGGATTCACTATATTAAAGTTATTTACCCCTAAACCTCCAGCCTCCCACATCGCGGCCACTAAATAAACCTTTTAACCCTTAAACCTAACACCCCTAAACTGCTGGCCCTCCCACATCGCAAAACACTAAATTAAACTATTAACCCCTAAACCTAAGACCCCCCTAACTTTAAATTAAAATTACAATATCACTATATTTAAATAAATAAAAACTTACCTGTGAAATAAAAATAAACCTAACATTAAACTATCAAATAACCTAACATAGCTATTCTAATAAAATAAAAAAATTCTAAATTACAAATTTTTTTAAAAAAATAACACTACGAAAAAAATTTAAAAATCTAAAATTACAAAAAATAATAAACTAAATTATCAAAAATAAAAACAATTACACCTAATCTAATAGCCCTATAAAAATAAACCCCCTCCCAAAATAAAAACACCACCTAGCCTACACTAAACTACCAAGAGCCAATAAAATGGCATTTTGTAGGGCATTGTCATAAGTTAAACAACTCTTTCACCTGTAAAAAAAATACAAAGTCCTCCCAACAGTAAAACTCACCACCCAACCAACCCGCCCAAAAAAAAACCTAACTCTAAAAAAACCTAAGTTACTGATTACCCCTAAAGGATCATTTGTATGGGCATTGCCCTTAAAAGGACATTCAGCTCTTTTTCACTGCCCTTAAAAGGGCATTTAGCTCTTTTACAAAAGCCCAAAGACCTAATCTAAAAAAAAAACTAACATTAACCCCAGAATATCTACTCATAGTTCCTTAACTCCAGACATCCATCTTCATCCAGGCGGCGAGAAGTTTTCATCCAGGTGGCGACACCTTCATCCATCTCGGGGACGTCTTCTATCTTCATCCCGGCAGTGCAGAGCGGAGCCATCCTGGAAGCCGATCCCATCCTGCATGGAGCGTCCTCTTCATGCGGTCACCGCCATACACTGAAATTGAATGCAAGGTAGCCATTTCAAAATGGCGTACCTTGCATTCCTATTGACTGATTTGATTCTTCAAATTCAAATCAGTCAATATTTTTTGAACAGCCAATAGGATGAGAGCTACGGAAATCCTATTGGCTGTTCAAATCAGTCAATAGGATTTCAGTAGCTCTCATCCTATTGGCTGTTTTGTATGACGCTAGGCATACCCTTTAGTCTGCAATCCCAGTTAGGAAGCCGTAGCTTCAGTACAGCAGAACTGCTCGGACGTTCCATACCGTCCTAATGCCGCTAAAGCCCAGCGCAGTTAGGACGGCATGGAATGTCCTAACGTTGGGAAGAGGTTAAAGTGATGATAAATCTGAGCGTTTAACAAACACTAGGATTTACCATCACTAAAAATAAAGTGGAGTTTAAGGGGTCAATTTATCAAGCTCCATACGGAGCTTGATGCCCCGTGTTTCCGGCGAGCCTTCAGGCTTGCTGGAAACAGAAGTTATGAAGCAGCGGTCTAAAGACCACAGCTCCATAACCTGTCCACCTGCTCTGAGGCGACGGACAGAAATCAACCTGATCGAATGCGATTGGGTTGAGTGACACCCCCTACTAGCGGCCGATTGGCTGTGAATCTGCAGGGGGCAGCATTGCACCAGCAACAAGAACTGCTGGTGCAATGATAAATGCCGACAGCGTATGCAGTGGACATGATACACTACATCGTATCATGTCCGCTCACACATTAATAAATTGACCCCATAGGGATAAATTATCGGAAAAAAAAGTGTTAAACTCACCCTGACTGTGCCACTGCACCTTAATAAACTCAGCGGCTCAGGCCACCCCCAGAACAGTGCTCTCCTTTAATGAGGTGACAACCGTCAATTTAGCACCCTTTTTTTAATAATTGATCACTTAAACTCAACTTTATTTTTAGTGATGGTAAATCCTAGCGTTTGTTAAACGCTCAGATTTACCATCACTTTAAGAAAGAAAAATTAAATATCTACTTGGTAGCTTGTAATTGTATCCACTATTAGTTAGCTATTAAAGGTATCACAGTTATTTTCTTACAAAAAGATTTTTATTTTCTTTGAATACACTGGCTAACGCGGTACTGTCCTTTTCTGCGTGTTAGATAAGAATGTTTTAAAAAAGTTTTTTTTTTTTTTTTTTTATGTATTACCATTATCCTGCACAGTAAAATCCTGTTTTAATAAAGCAAATCTCACACATTTGCACTTGAGGAATGGTGTTAGATATTTTAAAATCCACTTTTGTAGAACAGAGAAGCTAATAATTTTTTGTACTGGTCTTCCTGATTCTATACAAAAATAATGTAAATCATATAAATGAGTCATAGTCAATCATATGAGGTTAAACAATCTATAATAAACACAATATTCTCAACATAAATTGTCCATCAAACACACTTTCACAGTGAACCCTTTATCCTCCTATACAAATGCTTTAAATTGTCATTAACACATATTACTATGGTTTTGGAACACAACAGGTAATTGTGCACATTTCACTTATGGACAGGGACCACTACACTATGGCAAAGTGTAATGAATGGAGGGAGATGGATTGAATAAATGTAGAGAAATGGATCTGGGAAGGGAATGGGGTAGGCTATTGAGGGGGGCAGCTACACTACAGAAAATTTGCTTTTTTTGCCACAAAATAACAAAAAAAATATTTTTTTTAGCCAAGATGGCGGCAAATAGGTAGAGGGGCGAGGGTTAGAGAGCTGTTTGGGGGGGATCAGGGAGGATGGGGGCTAAGGGGGGATCCAACACTACAAAATATTTTTTAAAAAAATTATATATAAAAAAAGCCTTTTATGTTCATACTGGCAGACTTTCTGCCAATACTTAAGATGGGGGTGACCTTTGGGGGCTGGGGGAGGGAAGAGAGCTGTTTGAGGGGGGTCAGGGAGGGATCAGGGGGTGGGATGTGTCAGGTGGGAGGCTAATCTCTACACTAAAGCTAAAATTAACCCTACAAGCTACCTAATTAACCCCTTCACTAATGGGCATAATACAAGTGTGGTGCGCAGCGGCATTTAGCGGCCCTCTAATTACCAAAAAACAACACCAAAGTCATATATGTCTGCTATTTCTGAACCAAAGGGATCCCAGAGAAGCATTTACAACCATTTGTGCCATAATAGCACAAGCTGTTTGTAAATAATTTCAGTGAGAAACCTAAAGTTTGTGAAAAAGTTAAAGATTTTTTATATTTGATCGCATTTGGCGGTGAAATGGTGGCATGAAATATACCAAAATGGGCCTAGATCAATACTTTGAGTTGTCTACTAATATATATATATATATATATATATATATATATATATATATATATATATATGGAAATCAGGAGACAGCACTCACTGGTCTTGACAATACTGGATTTATACAGTGACGTTTCGGGGAATACACCCCTTCATCAGATTCGGTCTGATGAAGGGGTGTATTCCCCGAAACGTCACTGAATAAATCCAGTATTGTCAAGACCAGTGAGTGCTGTCTCCTGATTTCCATATTCTACACCATATTCTAGCACCCTGGCATTTGGAATTAAAGTGTTAGTGAGAGTGCACCTGCCACTACCTGCTATATATATATATATATATATATATATATATATATATATATACATATGAAGGGTTATACAGGGATTCCTGACAGATATCAATGTTACAATGTAACTATCGCAAATATTGAAAACAAAATGGTTTTGGAAATAGAAAAGTGCTACTTGTACTTATTGTCCTATAACTTGCAAAAAAAAGCAAAGAACATGTAAACATTGGATATTTTTAAACTCAGGAGAAAATTTAGAAACTATTTAGCATGAAAATAATGGTATCTTTAGAAAGTCCATTTAATGGCGAGAAAAACAGTATATAATATGTGTGGATGCAGTAAATGACTAAGAGGAAAATTACAGCTAAACACAAACACCGCAGAAATGTAAAAACAGCCCTGGTCCTTATCAGTAAGAAAATTGAAAAAGGGTCTGGTTACTAAGGGATTTAAACTGGATATTAGCCAAAAATATCATAAAGTTTATGATCTCCAAAGTTAAATTAAAACAATAATCCAATATTTAAAAGCTCTCACGCTTTAAAACATTTTCTTTTTGCACCTATATGTCCCTTTAATTCAGCCATTTAAAAAAAAAAAAAATAATGTGTAATATAAATGGATTTTTAGTATGAAACATAATATTTCTATGCCGATTATAATTTTGTTTCTTTTATGGTCTAAAAAATGTTGTTTAAAAACTAACAATTTTATGGTGCACAGACAAAATGACTATAAAATTCATGTAGTAAAAAATATTAACTAAAGAATTCTGTTTAATATCTTATATTATAAAAGGCCAGGTATGTTTGTCTGATGCAGTCATGCCCAGTAGAGACCTGGGGGCTGAATTATCAAGGTCCGAATGGTTTGGAAATAGAAAAGTGCTACTTGCACTTATTGTCCTATAACTTGCAAAAAAAGCAAAGAACATGTAAACATTGGGTATTTCTAAACTCAGGAGAAAATTTAGAAACTATTTAGAATGAGTGTTTTTTAGTGGTTGTAGATGTGTAACAGATTTTGGGGGTCAAAGTTAGAAAAAGTGTGTTTTTTTCAATTTTTTCATCATATTTTATAAAAAAGATTATAGTAAATTATAGGATATGATGAAAATAATGGTATCTTTAGAAAGTCCATTTAATGGCGAGAAAAACTGTATATAATATGTGTGGGTACAGTAAATGAGTAAGAGGAAAATTACAGCTAAACACAAACACTGCAGGGGTGTGTAATATAAATGGATTGTTAGTCTAAAACATAATATTTCTATGCAGATTATAATTTTGTTTCTTTTATGGTCTAAAAAATGTCGTCGTTAAAAACTCACAATTTAATGGTGCACAGACAAAATGACTATAAAATCCATGTAGTAAAAAATATTAACTAAAGAATTCTGTTTAATATCTTATATTATAAAAGGCCAGGTATGTTTGTCTGATGCAGTCATGCGCAGTACAGACCTGTGGGCCAAATTATCAAGCTCTGAATGCCCCTTATTTCCGGCGAGCCTGAACATCTAAAGGCCACTGCTCCATAACTTGTCCACCTGCTCTGAGGCCGCGGACAGAAATCAACCCGATCAAATACGATCAGGTTGATTGACAACCCCTGCTAGTGGTTGATTGGCCGTAAATCTGCAGGGGGCGGTATTGCACAAGCAGTTCTGGTAAACTGTTTGTGCAATGATAAATGCCAACATCATATCATGTCCGCTTGCACTTTGATAAATAGGCCCCCTGGTCTAAACCCAGGGTTGGCTCAGAACGAATGAAATGGGCGGGTATTTTTTTTTCAAGAGGGGGCACGCATTTACAAAGCATGTTTGAGAGTCAAAATAAGAGCAGACCTACATATTCAGCAGAAAAGTGTAGCTTCTGACTGGCTTACCCCCCACTATTAACATTTGGAGAATATGTGCTAAATCTCTAGGTAAAAGAATGAAGTCTAAATCCTATGCAGTGCACTAAAACAGAGCCATTAAACCTGAAACCCCCAGTGCAATAGCTCCTTAAAAACAATTCACCCCTTAATCACCATGATCCAAAACCCTTAAACTCATTCTCAAATCTCAATCATGTCCCCTAACAGCCATGCACCCCAAAACCCCCAATGCAATTAAGCCCTTTGTTTGCAATAGCAGTGAGGATACTAGGTTTTCAGGTACTGGTAATTTTGTAGATTAGATTTAGCTATACCTGTTTAACAGTAACTAACGGATATCAGGCTACTTAATGCAACCTATGTACTGTGAACCTATAAGAACATGATTGTATCATATAAAAATAAGTCTATAAATGGCTACCAGCCTAAGATCACAGTGCACTTTTGAGGCATCGATAGAAGCCGGTAGCCATTTATAGTCTTATATTTATATGATACAATAATATTCTTATCATGGTTTATTGTTTAAGAAAATGAGTAACTCAAGATAGTTAGGTAAAATTAATAGGGTTAAAGACAAGCCCAAAAAGTCTCTAACTTCCAATTCCAAATAAGAGGTTAAGACACGGAACTCCTTGCAGATGCATGATGCGACCTCACAGTTCGGCAGCTAACTCCGCGCAGCATGCAGCATTACATAACAATTCATTATTTTATTTATTAAAAGCGTATGATCATATCATTATTTTTTGAGAGGGCACAGCATTCCATTTTGGTGGGCATTGCCCCCCAATGCCTCCCCTTGGAGCTGACCCTGCCTTAACCCCATAATGACCAGCGCCGATGCACAGTAGAGACTGCGCGAGGCCGCTAAAAGTAGCAATATTTCGCTATTTCTGCATGCACCATGAGTGGGGCAGTGCAGAAATAGTCTTGCAGAGGAACCAAACCAAAGAGGTACACTCTGTGTCCCACTCTGCATCAGGCAGCGGTAGTACCGATTGTTGGTGGCGTGGGAGGCTTAGGAGGGAGGTGGTTGGGCGACCCATCACTGGAGAGGGTGGGAACAGGTGGGACTGCCACACTTACAGAAAAAATGTATGCTAAGAGTGGCTGGGAGGGGGAAGGGGGGGAGGGAGAAGGAGGTACTGGGAGATCCTAGAGTGGAGGGGGGGAAAAAAAGGCTAGGGAAAGTATCTTGGGGGGACGACATTTTGGCCCTTATACACGGGCTTGAAAACTAGTATCTATATAAAATGTTTAGATATAAAAAGGTGTCTGGATGGGATCTACCGGGATTTGAATTTGTCTCAACATAATTCTAAAACTACAAAACAGTATAACTAAAATGTTCTAGATTATCTCCTTTATTCATGTACAAACTCTATTACCCCTTCTTTTTTTCCTGTGTTGTTAAATTTTCTTTGATTTGACACACTAACACCTTATTTCTGGAAAACAGAGCATGAGATAATTAGATTGCACTATGAGCGGCATTTCGGAAAATAACCTAAGCTGTGAATAAACTTTTAAGCTTGGATCTTTCTTAATATGATTTATATCTCAAAGTGATAAAGCAATTAACTCTTTCACTGCCTTACTGTTTACACCGCAAAGTTTAATAGTTCTGCTGTTTCACTGGGGCCATAAAACTATAACACACAATTTATAGTCTTCTTTTTCCTGGTGCCACAGAATCTCATGTAGAGGGTCAGATGTGGCCAATAAGCTGACCGTTGTCTATCCCTGTGCTATATCATTCTAAACCGATGCTTCTAATTATAACACAAAGTGTGCATTAGGCAAAGACAACAATTTGTAATTCTGCATTCTTTGACTGTAGGCAGCGGCACTCGGCTATATAGTTCTAGATCTTTGTGTAAGGTACTTTCACACTAATATATTGGGCGCTGAATATAGCTGAATGATGCTACTTGCAACCGTAGTTGACATTCATTTACCCAAATAACACATTTTTGCCCATCCCTAGGGTGCATCAATTGGAACCTCAAATTTATCATTAATATTATAGTATTTGAGTGACACAGATGTGAACAAGAAAAGTTCATTTTTACATGGACAGGGGCATTAGTAGAACTCACTAGGCACCATGACAAAGGCTATGGAGCCCCCCCCCCCATTCCAATAGTGCACAAACTACTTAATTTGTTTTTTACTACTTAATTTTTTATGGTGGCACACAGAGCATCCAAACATAATGCAGGTGGAGTCTTTGGCCTCTAGTTATCAAGCCATCAACCGCAAATACGCTGGAATTCTGCAGCGTATTTGTGGCGAGGCTGATTCGCCATAGTTATCAAGCCCTACAGACCTGCAAAAGTAGAATCTAGTGACGTAACATACGATCCGCCGGACTCAGTCCGACACAGATCGATGGTTACGTCACTCCAGATGTTCCGAATGCAAGTTCGGCACAATCTGACTACTTTTGGAAGTTATCAAAGAACAAGCAGGTACGCTCGCCACTATTCCGGCCCAGCATACCTGGTGTTCAATGGGAGTCTGACAGCAGCGAGAGGTCATGTTCGCTGCTGCCCGATATCCCCTTGATTCCTATGGGAAGTGTCTGCACCTAACACCCTAACATGTACCCCGAGTCTAAACACCCCTAACCTGTCCCCCCTACACCGCCGCCACCTACATTATACTTATTAACCCCTAAACTGCTGCTCCCGGACCCCGCCGCAACTAAATACAATTTTTAACCCCTAAACCGCCGCTCCAGGACCCCGCTGCAACTATAATAAATATATTAACCCCTAAACCGCCGCTCCCGGACCTTGCCGCAACTATAATAAATATATTAACCCCTAAACCTCCGCTCCCGGACCCCGCCGCAACTATAAAAAATTTATTGACCCCTAAACCGCCGCTCCCAGACCCCGCCGCAACTATAATAAATATATTAACCCCTAAACCCCCACTTCCCGACCCCACCGCAACTATAATATATATATTAACCGCTAAACCTCCGCTCCCGGACCCCGCCGCAACTATAATAAATATATTAACCCCTAAACCTCCGCTCCCGGACCCCGCCGCAACTATAATAAATGTATTAACCCCTAAACCGCCGCTCCTGGACCCCGCCGCAACTATAATAAATATATTAACCCCTAAACCGCTGCTCCCGGACCCCGCCACAACTACAGGGAGTGCAGAATTATTAGGCAAATGAGTATTTTGACCACATCATCCTCTTTATGCATGTTGTCTTACTCCAAGCTGTATAGGCTCGAAAGCCTACTACCAATTAAGCATATTAGGTGATGTGCATCTCTGTAATGAGAAGGGGTGTGGTCTAATGACATCAACACCCTATATCAGGTGTACATAATTATTAGGCAACTTCCTTTCCTTTGGCAAAATGGGTCAAAAGAAGGACTTGACAGGCTCAGAAAAGTCAAAAATAGTGAGATATCTTGCAGAGGGATGCATCACTCTTAAAATTGCAAAGCTTCTGAAGCGTGATCATCGAACAATCAAGCGTTTCATTCAAAATAGTCAACAGGGTCGCAAGAAGCGTGTGGAAAAACCAAGGCGCAAAATAACTGCCCATGAACTGAGAAAAGTCAAGCGTGCAGCTGCCAAGATGCCACTTGCCACCAGTTTGGCCATATTTCAGAGCTGCAACATCACTGGAGTGCCCAAAAGCACAAGGTGTGCAATACTCAGAGACATGGCCAAGGTAAGAAAGGCTGAAAGACGACCACCACTGAACAAGACACACAAGCTGAAACGTCAAGACTGGGCCAAGAAATATCTCAAGACTGATTTTTCTAAGGTTTTATGGACTGATGAAATGAGAGTGAGTCTTGATGGGCCAGATGGATGGGCCCGTGGCTGGATTGGTAAAGGGCAGAGAGCTCCAGTCCGACGCCAGCAAGGTGGAGGTGGAGTACTGGTTTGGGCTGGTATCATCAAAGATGAGCTTGTGGGGCCTTTTCGGGTTGAGGATGGAGTCAAGCTCAACTCCCAGTCCTACTGCCAGTTTCTGGAAGACACCTTCTTCAAGCAGTGGTACAGGAAGAAGTCTGCATCTTTCAAGAAAAACATGATTTTCATGCAGGACAATGCTCCATCACACGCGTCCAAGTACTCCACAGCGTGGGTATAAAAGAAGAAAATCTAATGACATGGCCTCCTTGTTCACCTGATCTGAACCCCATTGAGAACCTGTGGTCCATCATCAAATGTGAGATTTACAAGGAGGGAAAACAGTACACCTCTCTGAACAGTGTCTGGGAGGCTGTGGTTGCTGCTGCACGCAAGGTTGATGGTGAACAGATCAAAACACTGACAGAATCCATGGATGGCAGGCTTTTGAGTGTCCTTGCAAAGAAAGGTGGCTATATTGGTCACTGATTTGTTTTTGTTTTGTTTTTGAATGTCAGAAATGTATATTTGTGAATGTTGAGATGTTATATTGGTTTCACTGGTAAAAATAAATAATTGAAATGGGTATATATTTGTTTTTTGTTAAGTTGCCTAATAATTATGCACAGTAATAGTCACCTGCACACACAGATATCCCCCTAAAATAGCTATAACTAAAAACAAACTAAAAACTACTTCCAAAACTATTCAGCTTTGATATTAATGAGTTTTTTGGGTTCATTGAGAACATGGTTGTTGCTCAATAATAAAATTAATCCTCAAAAATACAACTTGCCTAATAATTCTGCACTCCCTGTATAATAAATTTATTAACCCCTAAACCGTCGCTCCCGGGCCCCGCCGCCACCTACTTTATACCTATTAACTCCTAATCTTCCGCCCCCTATACCGCCACCACCTACATAAAGTTATTAACCCCTATCCTGCCCCCCCTACACCGCCGCCACCTACAGTACATTGATTAACCCCTAATCTACCCCCCCTACTCCGCCACCACTATATTAAATGAATTAACCCCTAAACCTAAGTCTAACCCTAACCCTAACACCCCCCTAACTTAAATATTATTTAAATTAATCTAAATAAATATTCCTATAATTAAATAAATTAATCCTATTTAAAACTAAATACTTTGCCTATAAAATAAACCCTAAGATAGCTACAATATAACTATTAGTTACATTGTAGCTATTTTAGGGTTTATTTTTATTTTACAGGCAACTTTGTATTTATTTTATCTAGGTACAATAGCTATTAAATAGTTATTAACTATTTAATAGCTACCTAGCTAAAATAAATACAAAATTACCTGTAAATAAAATCCTAACCTAAGTTAAAATTACACCTAATACTACAATATCATTAAATAAATTAAATTAATTAACTACAATTACCTAACATTAAATAAAATTAACTAAAAATAAGTAAAGTACAAAAAAACCCTCTAAATTACAGAAAATGAAAAAAATACAAGAAGTTTAAACTAATTACACCTAATCTAAGCCCCCTAATAAAATAAAAAAGCCCCCCAAAATAATAAAATTCCCTACCCTAAACTAAATTACAAATAGCCCTTAAAAGGGCCTTTTGCGGGGCATTGCCCCAAAGTAATCAGCTCTTTTACCTGTAAAAAAAGAAATACAACCCCCCCAACATTAAAACCCACCACCCACACACCCAACCCTACTCTAAAACCCAACCAAACCCCCCTTAAACAAAACTAACACTAACCCCTTGAAGATCACCCTACCTTGAGATGTCTTCACCCAGCCGGGCACAAGTCTTCATCCGATCCGGCCAGACACCTTCCTCGAATCCGGGCAGAAGAGGTCCTCCAAGCGGCAGAAGTCTTTATCCAAGCTGCATCTTCTATCTTCAATCAACCGGAGCGGGTCCATCTTTAATCCAGCCGACGCGGAGCCATCCTCTTCTTCCAATGTCCGAACACTGAATGAACTGAATCCTTTAAATGATGTCATCCACGATGGCGTCCCTTGAATTACGATTGGCTGAAAGGATTCTATCAGCCAATCGGAATCAAGGTAGGAAAAATCCGATTGGCTGATGTAATCAGGCAATTGGATTGAAGTTCAATCCGATTGACTGATCCAATCAGCCAATAGGATTGACCTTGCATTCTATTGGCTGATCGAACAGCCAATAGAATGCGAGGTCAATCCTATTGGCTGATTGAGGGGCAGATTAGGGGTTAATAGGTATAATGTAGGTGGCGGTGGGGTCCGGGAGCGGCGATTTAGGGGTTCATATATTTATTATAGTGGCGGCAGGGTCCGGTAGCGGCGGTTTAGGGGTTAATATATTTATTATAGTTGCAACGGGGTCCGGGAGCGGCGGTTTAGGGGTTAATATATTTATTATAGTTGTGGCGGGGTCCAGGAGCAACGGTTTAGGGGTTAATAAGTTAAACTAAATTACAAATAGCCCTTAAAAGGGCCTTTTGCGGGGCATTGCCACAAAGTAATCAGCTCTTTTACCTGTAAAAAAAGAAATACAACCCCCCCAACATTAAAACCCACCATCCACACACCCAACCCTACTCTAAAACCCACCCAAACCCCCCTTAAAAAAACCTAACACTAACCCCTTGAAGATCACCCTACCTTGAGATGTCTTCACCCAGCCGGGCACAAGTCTTCATCTGATCCTGCCAGACACCTTCCTCGAATCCGGGCAGAAGAGGTCCTCCAAGCGGCAGAAGTCTTTATCCAAGCTGCATCTTCTATCTTCAATCAACCGGAGCGGGTCCATCTTTAATCCAGCCGACGCGGAGCCATCCTCTTCTTCCGATGTCCTAACACTGAATGAACTGAATCCTTAAAATGATGTCATCCAAGATGGCGTCCCTTGAATTACGATTGGCTGAAAGGATTCTATCAGCCAATCGGAATTAAGGTAGGAAAAATCCAATTGGCTGATGTAATCAGGCAATTGGATTGAAGTTCAATCCGATTGGCTGATCCAATCAGCCAATAGGATTGACCTTGCATTCTATTGGCTGATCGGAACAGCCAATAGAATGCGAGGTCAATCCTATTGGCTGATTGGGGGGCAGATTAGGGGTTAATAGGTATAATGTAGGTGGCGGTGGGGTCCGGGAGCAGCGATTTAGGGGTTCATATATTTATTATAGTGGCGGCGGGGTCCGGGAGCGGCGGTTTAGCGGTTAATATATTTATTATAGTTGCGACGGGGTCCGGGAGCGGCGGTTTAGGGGTTAATATATTTATTATAGTTGTGGCGGGGTCCAGGAGCAACAGTTTAGGGGTTAATAAGTTTATTTAGTTGCGGGGGGCTCCGGGAGCGGCGGTAAAGGGGGTAAAACTGTATAGTATAGCGTGGGTGCTTAGTGACAGTATAGCAAGAAAGATGCGAATAAGCCGATGAGCAGCGAGATCGATGACTGTTAGTTAACAACAGTCCGCTGCTCATCGCACCGTACTTGGTGCGCGGCTTTTTGACAGCTTTCTTGATAAATTTGGCAAACGTATTCAGGTCCACGGTGGGGATGTTAGGTGATCTTAGGCGAGCGTATTGGGGGCGGGGCCGGCGAATGCAGGTAAGTAGACAGGTTGATAACTAGAGGCCCAAGGCCTCACCCCTACTGATTACTAGGCCAGATGGGTCGCCTAGAGGTGTGAACCTGGTTTCAACTGAGACCTCTGTAATTACAGCCCCAGACTTGGAAATCAAAATTAAACTTCCACAAAACAAAGTATAAAATAAAAAAAGCAACAAAAACTTTTCCAGATTAATTGTTTTACCAAGTTTACCTCTTGCTCTTGCTATAATAGTTGGCCCTTTCCATGAGATCATACTGAGGTAGGATCAGGAGCGTGCACATATCTTGGGCACTATATAGCAGCAATGATTGCAAAAACAATGTAATAATGTTATGCATATAGGACTTAAGACATACCTTGGTATGTTACAAGATAAAGAAGGGAAATAACAAGTTTTGACTTCTATATGCCTTCAATTGACTGATATTTATAATTTTGTCATTGTCATTTTGGGTGACACAAAGGGGTAATTCACAAAACGTATCAAATTATTTATCCCCATGCAATTTAAAGGGACATTGCAGCCGAAATTTCAATTCACACGGGTGCATTTCAGTTTTAAATAGAAGCATTTTTGTAATATACATGTGTTAGCAAAAATGCTTCTAATAAAAGCTATAGCTGTTTCAAAAGTATATTTAAGTATGCACCAGAGAGCCTAAGGTGCTTGTACCATCTGGTAATTATTTAATTTGTTAATTGGTGACATGATACAAGCCCCACTAACACTCTGAGCAACTGCAGTATTAAAAATGCTGGTGCACTGAGAATATCTATGCTTCACATGCACGTGCAGAGAAAACTACTAAGACTAAAAGAGTGATAACTTTTACTAGAAGTATTTTAGCCAATACATGTATATTGCAAATATGTTTCTATTCAATTATGTAATTTACCTATGTGCTTTTATATTTTGACCGGAATGTCCCTTTAATGGTAGTCTTCTGTTAAAGATCTATTAATACATTTGTTTATAGAGAGTTGTGATCAACCAACAGGGCCTCCATTACATATGCAGCGTCGCCTGCAAAATCCTCCGCCGCCAGTTTTTACGCGATTTTGGTATTACATATACGGCGTAGCATACAAGTTACGTGCATATATTTCGCCTGTCGCTCGCAATTATTACTCCCATAGGCTAACATGGGACCGCGTCGGTATCCAATATCCAGCGCAAGGCCTTACGTGGCGAAAATTGAGAAATCTTACTTAATTTTTACCTCGCCATAAAAGGCAGCTGTAGCAAGCCTTGCGCTGAGTATGGGAGAACCGTAACTCCCGAAAATGCCTGCAAAAATAAACTAACACCTAACGCATGCGCAATGTCTATCTACCTGTCAACCGCAATCCCCCACCACAATAACTAATAAAGTCTATTAACTCCTATATCCGCCATCAAACCCACACCGCAAGTAATAACTAAATTATTAACCCCTAAACCGCAATAACCCACAACGCAATTAACCTATTCAAGTATTAACCCCTAAACCGCCATAGCCCACATAGCCTATTAAATGTATTAACCCCTAATCTGCTGCCACCAAAGTCGCCGCAACTATAATAAAGCTATTAACCCCTAAACCTAAGTCTAACCCTAACCCTAACACCCCCCTAACTTAATAAATCTAAATAAATTTACTATTATTAACTAAATGATTCCTATTTAAAACTAAATACTTGCCTATAAAATAAACTCTAAGATATCTACAATATAATTAATAATTACATTGTAGCTATTTTAGGATTTATTTTTATTTTACAGGCAACTTTGTATTTATTTTAACTAGGTACAATAGTTATTAACTATTTAATAGCTACCTAGTTAAAATAAATACAAATTTACCTTTAAAATAAATCCTAAACTAAGTTACAATTACACCTAACACTACACTATCATTAAATAAATTAAATTAATTAACTACAATTACCTAAAATTAAATACAATAAATAAAATAAAATAAAGTACAAAAAAAAAAACACTAAATTACAGAAAATAAAAAAAATTTACAAGAAGTTTAAACTAATTACACCTAATCTAAGCCCCCTAATAAAATAAAAAAGCCCCCATTGGAATTAAGGTAGGAAAAATCCTATTGGCTGATTGGCTCAGCCAATAGGATTGAAGTTCAATCTGATTAGCTGAGCCAATCAGCCAATAGGATTGAGCTTGCATTCTATTGGCTTTTTCAATCAGCCAATAGAATTGCATCAGCCAATAGGATTTTCCCTACATTAATTCCGATTGGCTGATAGAATTCTATCAGCCAATCGGATTTGAAGGGATGCCATCTTGGATGACGTCATTTAAAGGAACCTTCATTCTTCAGTTGGACGATGAACGAAGAGCATGCTCCGTGTCAGATGTCTTCAAGATGGAGCCGCTCCTCGTCGGATGGAAGAAGATAGAAGATGCCGCTTGGATGAAGACTTCTGCCCGTCTGGAGGACCTCTTCTGCCTGAATTCAATGAAGACTTCTGCCCGGATAGGATGAAGACTTCTGCCCAGCTGGGTGAAGACGGCTCAAGGTAGGGTGATCTTCAAGGGGTTAGTGTTAGGTTTTTTTTAATTGGGGATTGGGTGGGTTTTAGAGTAAGGTTGGGTGTGTGGGTGGTGAGTTTCAATGTTAGGGGGGTTGTATTTCTTTTTTTACAGGTAAAAGAGCTGATTACTTTGGGGCAATGCACCGCAAAAAGCCCTTTTAATGGCTATTTGTAATTTAGTAATTTAGTATAGGGTAGGGAATTTTATTATTTTGGGGGGCTTTTTTATTTTATTAGGGGGCTTAGATTAGGTGTAATTAGTTTAAACTTCTTGTAATTTTTTTTTATTTTCTGTAATTTAGTGTTTGTTTTTTTGTACTTTAGTTTATTTTATTTTATTGTATTTAATTTTAGGTAATTGTAGTTAATTCATTTAATTTATTTAATGATAGTGTAGTGTTAGGTGTAATTGTAACTTAGGTTAGGATTTATTTTACAGGTAAATTTGTATTTATTTTAACTAGGTAGCTATTAAATAGTTAATAACTATTTAATAACTATTGTACCTAGTTAAAATAAATACAAAGCTGCCTGTAAAATAAAAATAAACTCTAAACTAGCTACAATGTAATTATTAATTATATTGTAGCTATCTTAGGGTTTATTTTATAGGTAAGTATTTAGTTTTAAATAGGAATCATTTAGTTAATAATAGTAAATTTATTTAGATTTTTTTAGGGGGGTGTTAGGGTTAGGGTTAGACTTAGGTTTAGGGGTTAATAACTTTATTATAGTGGTGGCGACGTTGGCAGCGGCAGATGAAGGGGTTAATACATTTAATAGGCTATGTGGGCTATGGCGGTTTAGGGGTTAATACTTGAATAGGTTAATTGCGTTGTGGGCTATGGTGGTTTAGGGGTTAATAATTTAGTTATTACTTGCGGTGTGGGTTTGATGGTGGATATAGGGGTTAATAGTTTAAATAGCCATGTTGCCTTGTGGGGGGTTGTCGGTCTAGGGGTTAATACATTTAATATTAGTAATGAGAGGGGGGATTGCGGATAAAGGGGTTTTACGTGTCGGGCTTATTTTTGGGAGGCGTGTTAGACTTTTACGGAAGATTTGTTATTTTCTTTACTTTTCTTAGGTGCCGGCAGTTTCTAAAATGCCGTAAGTCACTGGCGACTCCAGAAATTTGTATTTACACTCATTTCTGGACATCGCTAGTTTATCCGACTTACGGCACTTTATGAACTACCGGCGGGGTTTATGTAATACCCCGATTTGCGAGGTGAAATTTAGGGGCGAAGCGGGTTCCCACTCTTGCGCCAAAACCTGCGCCGTATATGTGATCGCGCCCCAGGTCTGGCAAGTGTGTTCTTCATGCTGGAAATCCTCTGATTACTAAATTTATAAACTTGTATTTAAATTGGGTGTAAAACTTTCAACTATTGAACATTCCAAAATACAATCTTTTAACCATGTAATTGTACTTAATTGTTAAGCTTGAAAAAAAAGAAAAAGAAAAATGTATATGTCTTAATAAAAACAGCAAAAATAAAAGAAAATAAGAATTTACTAGAATTCTTCTGGATCATTTTAAAACACAATAAAGCAGAAACCCTACTATATTATGTGTTATGAGATAAGTATTATGGGTTTTGTATACAGCAGAATAAGAAAGACCCAGGGAAGCTATTTATAGGGAAGAATTGTCAGCTATTTTAACAAACAGTGAAGTGGATGAAACGGGGGGGGATCGCATTTTACATTTTCCAAGTCCCAGTAAATCATTCTGACAGCTGTCATTGTGAGCTGACAACTGGTGACATGGATAAATAATTCATACTTCACACTCTTTTATGCTAGGCATAGCACTGACCATGAAACATTGCAAAAACAGGAAGAAAACATGCACAGGTCCCATGACAAACTAGCATTGTGTGCTACCATTGAAAAACAATATAAAAATCATTACTGTAAACTTTACTATTAGTTTAAAAAGTCATTAAAGTCAAACATTTGCAATTAAACATTTTAAAAATATTAAAGGGACATAAAACCAGTCTGTAAATTTCAGCTGTTTACATACTTAAAGGGACAGTCTAGCAAAATTAAACTATTATGATTCAGATTGGGCAGGCAATTTAAAACAACTTTCCAGTTTTCTTTTATCATCAAATTTGCTTTGTTCTCTTGGTATTCTTTTTTTAAAAATAAACCTAGGTAGGCTCATATGCTAATTTCTCAGCCCTTGAAGACTGCTGCTTATCTCAGTGCATTTTGACAGTTTTTTACAGCTAGACAGCACTAGTTAATGTGTGCCATATAGATATCATTGTGCTCAATCCCATAGAGTTACCTAGGAGTCAACACTGATCAAATTCAAGTCTGTCAAAATAACTGAAACAAGGGAGCAGTCTGCAGAGGCTTAGATAAAGGTAATCACAATGGTAAAAAGTTTAATAATATAACCGTGCTGGTTTTGCAAAACTGAGGAATGGGTAATAAAGGGATTATCTATCTTTTTAAACAATAACAATTCTGAAGTAGACCGTCCCTTTAACTATAAAAAAACTGTAAGGGGAAAAAACAGTTAATTAGAAATTTTGTAAAATCCAAAATCTTTAAAATATAATTACTCTTCTCATTCTCCTCCCCACTCCTCTAGTGTGGTAACATCCAATATAGACACATAGGGGGGTAGTTATCAACGTGTCAACTTTCCTGCCTTCGCCGGTTCAATACGCCCGCCTAAGCTCGCCTACCTTCGCCGCTGCGGACCTGAAAAAATTCGCCTAAGTTATCAATAAATCTATCAAAAAGCCGCGCACCAAGTACGGGGCGATGAGCAGCGGACTGTGAGAGTTATCACTCATCCGATCTCGCTGCTCTTCGGCTTTTTTACAGCTTTATTGCTAGCCTGTCACTAAGCACCCACACTAAACTACACTGTTCTACCCCCTATACCGGCGCCCCCGGAGTCCCCCGCAACTCAATAAAGTTACTAACCCCTAAACCGCCGCTCCTAGACCCCGCCACAACTCTTATAAATGTATTAACCCCTAAACCGCCGCTCCCGTACACCGCCGCAACCTACATTATACCTAGTAACCCCTATCCTTCCCCCCCCTATACCGCCGCCCTCCATAATAAAGTTATTAACCCCTATGCTGCTGATCCCGCACCTCGCCGCAACTAAATAGTTTAACCCCTAAACCGCCGCTCCCAGACCCCGCTGCAACCTATATTAAATTTATTAACCCCTAATCTGCCCCCCCCTACACCGTCCCCAACCTATAATACATTTATTAACCCCTATCCTGCCCCCCACTACACCGCCGCCACTGTAATAAATTTATTAACCCCTAAACCTAAGTCTAACACTAACCCTAACACCCCCCCCTAACTTAAATATTAATTAAATAAATCTAAATAATATTTCTATTATTAAATAAATTAATCCTATTTAAAACTAAATATTTACCTTTAAAATAAACCCTAATATAGCTACAATATAAATAATAATTATATTGTAGCTATCTTAGGATTTATTTTTATTTTATAGGTAACTTTCAATTTATTTTAACTAGGTACAATAGCTATTAAATAGTTAATAACTATTTAATAGCTACCTAGCTAAAATAATGAGAAATTTACCTGTAAAATAAAAACTAACCTAAATTACAATTACACCTAACACTACACTATCATTAAATAAATTAATCCTATTTAAAACTAAATACTTACCTGTAAAATAAACCCTAAGATAGCTACAATGTAATTAATAATTACATTGTAGCTATTGTAGGATTTATATTTATTTTACAGGTAACTTTGTATTTATTTTAGCTAGTTAGAATAGTTATTAAATAGTTATTAACTATTTAATAACTACCTAGCTAAAAGAAATACAAAATAACCTGTAAAATAAATCCTAACCTAAGTTACAATAAAACCTAACACTACACTATCATTAAATTAATTAAATAAATTAACTACAAATAACTACAATTAAATACAATTACATAAACTAACTAAAGTACAAAAAATAAAAAAAAGCTAAGTTACAAAAAATAAAAAAATCAGCCAATAGAATGCGATCTCAATCTGATTGGCTGATTCAATCAGCCAATCAGATGTTTCCTACCTTAATTCCGATTGGCTGATAGAATCCTATCAGCCAATCGGAATTGAAGGGACGCCATCTTGGATGACGTCCCTTAAAGGAGCCTTCATTTGTCGGTAGTCCGTCGGGGAAGAAGGATGTTGCGCGTCGGCGGGATGAAGATGGATCCTGAAGAAAGAAGATTGAAGACCCCGCTTGGGAGATGACATCGCCTGGATAGAAGACTTCTTCAGCGCCGCTTGGAAGATGACATCGCCCGGATGGAAGACTTCTTCAGCGCCACCTGGAGGATCACTTCATCGGATGGAAGACTTCTTCAGCGCCCCTTGGAGGATCACTTCTGCCGCTCCGGATCTCCTCTTCAGTTCCATTGGTGGCTCGGCTGAGTGAAGACGACTCAAGGTAGGATGATCTTCAGGGGATTAGTGTTAGGTTATTTTAAGGGGGGTTTGGGTTAGATTAGGGGTATGTGGGTGGTGGGTTTTAATGTTGGGGGGGTTGTATTTTTCTTTTACAGGCAAAAGAGCAGTTTTCTTTGGGGCATGCCCCACAAAAGGCCCTTTTAAGGGCTGGTAAGGTAAAAGAGCTTTGAACTTTTTTAATGTAGAATAGGGTAGGGAACTTTTTTATTTTGGGGGGCTTTGTTATTTTATTAGGGGGCTTAGATTAGGTTTAATTATCTTAAAATTGTTGTAATATTTTTGAAATGTTTGTAACCTATTTTTTTATTTTTTGTAACTTAGATTTTTTTTATTTTTTGTACTTTAGTTAGTTTATGTAATTGTATTTAATTATAGTTATTTGTATTTAATTTATTTAATTTATTTAATGATAGTGTAGTGTTAGGTTTAATTGTAACTTAGGTTAGGATTTATTTTACAGGTAATTTTGTATTTCTTTTAGCTAGGTAGTTATTAAATAGTTAATAACTATTTAATAACTATTCTAACTAGCTAAAATAAATACAAAGTTCCCTGTAAAATAAAAATAAATCCTAAGATAGCTACAATATAATTATTATTTATATTGTAGCTATATTAGGGTTTATTTTAAAGGTAAGTATTTAGTTTTAAATAGGATTAATTTAGTTAATAATATAAATATTATTTAGATTCATTTAATTAATATTTAAGTTAGGGGGGTGTTAGGGTTAGTGTTAGACTTAGGTTTAGGGGTTAATAAATTTATTACAGTGGCGGCGGTGTAGTGGGGGGCAGGATAGGGGTTAATAAATGTATTATAGGTGGCGACGGTGTAGGGGGGGCAGATTAGGGGTTAATAAATTTAATATAGGTTGCGGCAGGGTCCGGGAGCGGCGGTTTAGGGGTTAAACTATTTATTTAGTTGCGGCGAGGTGCGGGATCAGCAGGATAGGGGTTAATAACTTTATTATAGAGGGCAGCGGTATAGGGGGGGCAGGATAGGGGTTACTAGGTATAATGTAGGTTGCGGCGGTGTCCGGGAGAGGCGGTTAAGGGGTTAATATGTATAGAGTAGCTTGCGGTGGGCTCCAGGAGCGGCGGTTTAGGGGTTAATATGTATAGAGTAGCTTGCGGTGGGCTCCGGGAGCGACGGTTTAGGGGGTAATACATTTATTTAGTTGCGGCGGTGTAGGGGGGACAGATTAGGGGTGTTTAGACTCGGGGTACATGTTAGGGTGTTAGGTGCAGACATTTCCCATAGGAATCAATGGGATGTCTGGCAGCAGCGAACATGAACTTTCGCTATGGTCAGACTCCCATTGAGAACCAGGTACGCTGGGCCGGAAAAGTGTCGAGCGTACCTGCTAGTTTTTTGATAACTAGCAAAAGTAGTCAGATTGTGCCGCACTTGTGTGCGGAACATCTGGAGTGACGTAAGAATCGATCTGTGTCGGACTGAGTCCGGCGGATCGAAACTTACGTCACAAAATTCTACTTTTGCCGGTCTCTAGCCTTTGATAACTAAGGCGAATCAGCCTTGCCACAAATACGCTGCGGAATTCCAGCGTATTTGAGTTTGACGGCTTAATAACTACCCCCCATAGTACTACAGCCAATTGTATGATGTAGTGCTAGCTCCTATAGAGAGAATAAGCGCAAAGCACATGCTGCCTTTTCTAAGCTAAAGTCCAAGAGGCCTATGTATCAAATGTCTTGTGGACCTAAATCGAAAGTGCGGATCAGGTCCTCAAGACCTCGCTGAATGCGGAGAGCAATACGCTCTCTGTATTCAGCAATGCACCAGCAGCTCACAAGAGCTTCTGGTGCAACGCCGCCCCCTGCAGACTCGCTGCCAGTCGGCTGCCAGCAGGGAGGTGTCAATTAACCCGATCGAACTCGATCGGGTTGAATTGTGGGGATTCCTGTCCACCTCATCAGAGCAGGCGGACAAGTTTATGGAGAAGCGGTCTTTAGACAACTGCTTCATAACTGCTGTTTCTGGCGAGTCTGAAGAAACACGGGCCCACAAGCTCCGTATGGAGCTTGATAAATTGGCCTCCAAGAGTTAAACACACAATTAAAACAATTTGAATCTCTTAAAGAATTTGAGCAGACATACAAACAATATCAAAAAGAGTTGGAAAAATATGAGAATTAAATTAAACAAACCAAACAAGGGAAACTCAGAAAGGATAAAACCGACTATGCTAAAAAAAATCTATAAATGGAAAAAACGATCTAATCCCAACAAAGACAGAACATCTAGGGTTAATGTCATCCAAAGTGACATCTCAGACACAGAAGGAGAAGAATCAGAAACCCAGGAATGAGATACAGAACCTCAAACTTCTAACTCTAAGAGCCATATCTGAATCAATCAAGGCAAAAGGAAAGATTTTTTTTAGGATTGGGTGCCTCTTCTCAAACAGACACACCAGAAGAGGCAGGGAGAAAGCCAAAAAGTTCACAAGATAAGTATTTGAGTGGCGCTCTTATGGGGAGCTGAGGGGTAGTGAGCAGTAAAAGATAAATGAAATATCAATCTTTGTGGAATATGTGTAGATAGTCTCTTAGTAAAGTCTGTATAAATAGTCTATTATAAATCAGATAGCACACTCATACATTTAATTTAAAAGATAATTTTTACTATATAAAAAACAATAAAGAATAATAAAGAATCAAATAGAAAATAAAATATACAATTTTTTTTTTAAAACTGACACACTATGAATGTAGCTTCAAAATATAAAATGAGTTGTATATTCGTGCATAACGAATATATGGTGTGGCCACACCTGATTAAAATATATTAGAACTGTATTTTTTAAAAGCTTCCTTTTATATTTTTCATATGATACATATAGTCTTTCCATGAAGACCTACAAAATATTTTATATGTGCTGATGTTCTTTTATTTTAAAACAGACGATATAGTATCTCATGGATATACAAAGTTGCAAAAAATCGAAAATATACAATATAATAAATATATAAACTGCTAATATAAAAAAAATTGGAATTTTCTAAGATTGTCACAGATTTCAGTCTTTTCTAATCTTTTTTAACTCTGATACAAATTGGAACAACAAAGGACTATCGGCTTCCTGATTGGTCTGAAGACACTGTTGATCACCTTACGTCACTGCCGACAGTGAAGACACCGAAACACCCACTTCAGAACACCAAGCGTGGACGAAAATAACAGCTAACCAAGTCTATCAGGTAAGGTGTTCTTACTAAGAGCATGACTGACCAGATCAGAAGCCAGGTAAGACAACTAATTTTCACCTAAACTACACTGACCGGTCAGTCGGACTCTAGGCTGAATCAGCCTCCTTTCATTTGGATATTTACCAGAAAGCTTTTATGAGACTTACAAATCTAGCAGAGTGTACATTAGAGATAACCCTGAAAATCGGATGTATAAACACTGCCACTGCATAAAACATTAATCATCTAAAAATTGTGCAGCACTAACGGATGTTCACTCTGATCTATTGCAAAAGACAAAACTTTAATTTGCCATTATTTTAGCTTTTGGTTTTAGAAAAGATTGAAATCTGTGACAATCTTAGAAAATTCCATTTTTTTATATTAGTACTTCATATATTTATTATATTGTATATTTTTGATTTTTTGCAACTTTGTATATCCATGAGATACTATATCATCTGTTTTAAAATAAAAGACCATTAGCACATATAAAATATGTTGTGCTTGAATACCTCGCCCATTACATAGGTCTTCATGGAAAGACTATGAGGCCAAATTATCAAAGGTCTTGCGGACCAGATCCGACAGTGCGAATCAGGTCCGCAAGACCTCGCTGAATGCGGAGAGCAATACGCTCTTCATATTCAGCATTGCACCAGCAGCTGCTGGTGCAACGCCGCCCCCTGCAGACTCGCGGCCAATCGGCCGCCAGCAGGGAGGTGTCAATCAACCTGATCGTACTCGATTGGGTTGAATTCCGGCGATCTCTGTTCGCCTGCTCAGAGCAGGCGGACAGGGTTATGGAGCAGCAGTCTTTAGACCGCTGCTTCATAACTGCTGTTTCTGGCGAGTCTGAAGACTCGCCAGAAACACGGGCCCACAAGCTCCATATGAAGCTTGATAAATGGGCCTCTATATGTATCATATGAATAATATAAAAGGAACCTTTTAAAAAATACATTTCTAATATATTTTAATCAGGTGTGGCCACACCATATAAAACAAAAGCCAAACTCACAACAAAACAAACAAAAAAGCCTGGAAACCCTACTAGAGAGTCCCAAGTCCCTTTTCTCAAATGAAATGGAATCATTAAGGATAGTTCATTTTACCAATACATTATTGTCAGAAGCCCACAAACAAGTACTATCAAATGGCATGTCCTTCTGTCCTACTCCTACCCTAGGCAAACTTGAAACCATAAATGACATCCATCATTTTCTCAGAAAAAAATGAATTTATGTTTACCTGATAAATTTCTTTCTCCTACGGTGTATCTGGTCCACGGCTTCATCCTTACTTGTGGGATATTCTCAATCCCTACAGGAAGTGGCAAAGAGAGCACACAGCAAAGCTGTCCATATAGCTCCCCTCAGGCTCCGCCCCCCAGTCATTCGACCGACGGTTAGGAGAAAAAGGAGAACCATAGGGTGCAGTGGTGACTGTAGTTTACAAAAAAATAATTTAAACCTGACCAAAATGCCAGGGCGGGCCGTGGACCGGATACACCGTAGGAGAAAGAAATTTATCAGGTAAACATAAATTCTGTTTTCTCCTACATTGGTGTATCCGGTCCACGGCTTCATCCTTACTTGTGGGAACCAATACCAAAGCTTTAGGACACGGATGAAGGGAGGGAACAAGTCAGGTAACTTAAACGGAAGGCACCACTGCTTGCAAAACCTTTCTCCCAAAAATAGCCTCCGGAGAAGCAAAAGTATCGAATTTGTAGAATTTGGCAAACGTATGCAGTGAAGACCAAGTCACTGCCTTACAAATCTGTTCAACAGAAGCCTCATTCTTGAAAGCCCATGTGGAAGCCACAGCTCTAGTAGAGTGAGCTGTAATTCGTTCAGGAGGCTGCCTTCCAGCAGTCTCATAAGCCAACCGGATGATGCTTTTCAGCCAGAAAGACAGAGAGGTCGCAGTCGCCTTTTGACCTCTCCTCTTGCCAGAATAGACGACAAACAAGGACGATGTTTGTCTGAAGTCTTTAGTTGCTTTTAGATAAAACTTTAAAGCACGAACCACATCAAGATTGTGTAAGAGACGTTCCTTGTTAGAAACTGGATTAGGACACAGAGAAGGAACAACTATTTCCTGGTTGATATTCTTATTGGAAACCACTTTTGGAAGAAAACCAGGTTTGGTACGTAAAATGACCTTATCTGTATGGAATACCAGATAGGGTGAATTACACTGCAAAGCAGACAATTCAGAAACTCTTCTAGCAGAAGAAATAGCTACTAAAAACAAAACTTTCCAAGATAGTAACTTAATATCTATGGAATGTAGAGGTTCAAACGGAACCCCTTGAAGAACTGAAAGAACTAAATTTAGACTCCATGGAGGAGCCACAGGTCTGTAGACAGGCTTGATTCTGACTAAAGCCTGTACAAACACTTGAATATCTGGCATGGTTGCCAGACGCTTGTGTAACAAAACAGACAGAGCAGATATCTGTCCTTTTAAGGAACTAGCTGATAGACCTTTCTCCAATCCTTCTTGGAGAAAAGATAGTATCCTTGGAATCCTAATTTTACTCCATGAGTAACCCTTGGATTCGCACCAGCAAAGATATTTCCGCCATATCTTATGGTAAATTTTCCTGGTGACAGGCTTTCTAGCCTGGATCAGAGTATCTATAACTGATTCCGAAAACCCACGCTTAGCTAGAATCAAGCGTTCAATCTCCAAGCAGTCAGTTGCAGAGAAACTAGGTTTGGATGTTCGAATGGACCTTGAATTAGAAGGTCCTGTCTCAAAGGCAGCTTCCATGGTGGAACCGATGACATATTCACCAGGTCTGCAAACCAAGTCCTGCGTGGCCACGCAGGAGCTATCAGAATTACCGAAGCCTTCTCCTGTTTGATCCTGGCTACTAGCCGGGGGAGAAGGGGAAACGGTGGAAAGACATAAGCTAGATTGAACAACCAAGGCGCTACTAAGGCATCTACCAATGTCGCCTTGGGATCCCTGGACCTGGACCCGTAACGTGGAACTTTGGAGTTCTGACGTGACGCCATCAGATCCAGATCTGGAATGCCCCATAGCTGGGTCAGCTGAGCAAAAACCTCCGGGTGGAGTTCCCACTCCCCCGGATGAAAAGTCTGACGACTCAGATAATCCGCTTCCCAGTTGTCCACTCCTGGGATGTGAATTGCTGATAGATGGCAGGAGTGATCCTCTGCCCATTTGATGATCTTGGATACCTCCCTCTTTGTTCCCCCCTGATGACTGATGTAAGCTACAGTCGTCATGTTGTCCGACTGAAATCTGATGAATTTGGCCTCCGCTATTTGAGGCCATGCCTGGAGCGCATTGAATATCACTCTCAATTCCAAAATGTTTATCGGGAGAAGAGATTCTTCCCGAGACCATAGACCCTGAGCCTTCAGGGACTCCCAGACCGCGCCCCAGCAGAGGCTGGTGTCAGTCATGGCAATGATCGACTCCGGTCTTCGGAAACTCATTCCCTGAGACAGGTGATCCTGAGACAACCACCAGAGGAGTGAGTCTCTGGTTTTCTGGTCCATCTGAATCTGGGGAGACAAATCTGCATAATCCCCATTCCATTGTTTGAGCATGCACAGTTGCAATGGTCTTAAATGAATTCGAGCAAAGGGAACCACGTCCATTGCCGCGACCATTAGTCCTATTACCTCCATGCACTGAGCTATGGAGGGTTGAGGAATGGATTGAAGAACTCAACAAGTGTTCAAAAGTTTTAATTTCCTGACCTCCGTCAGAAAGATTTTCATTTCTACCGAGTCTATTATTGTTCCCAGGAAGGGAACCCTTGTGAACGGGGACAGAGAACTTTTTTCTATGTTCTCCTTCCACCCGTGAGACCTTAGAAAGGCTAGAACAATGTCCGTATGAGCCCTTGCTTTGTGAAAGGATGACGCCTGTATTAAAATGTCATCTAGGTAAGGTGCTACTGCAATGCCCCTTGGTCTTAGCACCGCTAGAAGGGACCCTAGAACCTTTGTGAAAATTCTGGGAGCAGTGGCCAATCCGAAGGGAAGAGCTACGAACTGGTAATGCTTGTCCAGAAAGGCGAACCTCAGAAACTGATGGTGATCTTTGTGGATAGGAATATGCAGGTACGCATCCTTTAAGTCCACGGTAGTCATATATTGACCCTCCTGGATGATTGGTAAAATTGTCTGAATGGTTTCCACTTTGAATGATGGAACTCTGAGGAATTTGTTTAGGATCTTTAAGTCCAGAATTGGCCTGAAAGTTCCTTCCTTTTTGGGAACTACAAACAGTCCCAGTCCTTGTTCTGCTGTTGGAACTGGGTGTATCACTCCCATTTTTAAAAGGTCTTCTATGCAATGTAAGAATGCCTGTCTCTTTATCTGGTCTAAAGATAAGCGAGACATGTGGAACCTTCCCCTTGGAGGAAGATCCTTGAATTCTAGAAGATACCCCTGAGAGACAATTTCTAGTGCCCAGGGGTCCGGAACATCTCTTCCCCAGGCCTGAGCAAAGAGAGAAAGTCTGCCCCCTACTAGATCCGGTCCCGGATCGGGGGCTACCCCTTCATGCTGTCTTGGTAGCAGCAGCAGGCTTTTTGGCCTGTTTACCCTTGTTCCAACCTTGCAATGGTTTCCATGCTGGTTTGGGTTGGGATGCGTCACCCTCTTGCCTAGTGGCTGTAGAGGTAGAAGCCGGTCCGTTCCTGAAATTGCGAAAGGAACGAAAATTAGACTTATTTTTAGCTTTTAGAGGTCTATCCTGTGGAAGGGCATGTCCCTTTCCCCCAGTGATATCTGAAATAATTTCTTTCAACTCTGGCCCGAATAGGGTCTTACCCTTGAAAGGAATATTAAGCAATTTTGTTTTGGACGACACATCCGCCGACCACGATTTTAGCCAAAGCGCTCTACGAACCACTTTTGCGAAACCAGAATTTTTCGCCGCTAATTTAGCTAACTGAAAAGCGGCATCTGTAATGAAAGAATTAGCCAACTTCAGGGCGTGAATTCTATCCATGACTTCATCATAAGAAGTCTCCTTCTGGAGCGAGTTTTCTAATTCCTCAAACCAAAAAGCAGCTGCAGTGGTTACAGGAATAATGCAAGAAATTGGTTGAAGAAGAAAACCTTGTTGAACAAAAATTTTCTTAAGTAAACCTTCTCATTTTTTATCTATAGGATCTTTGAAAGCGCAACTGTCTTCTATTGGTATAGTCGTGCGCTTAGCTAGCGTTGAAACTGCCCCCTCTACCTTAGGGACCGTCTACCACACGTCCCTTCTGGGGTCAACAATGGGGAACATTTTCTTAAATATAGGAGGGGGAACAAAAGGTACACCTGGCTTCTCCCACTCCTTATTCACTATATCCGCCACCCTCTTAGGTATCGGAAACGCATCAGTGTGTACTGGGACCTCTAAGAATTTATCCATTTTACACAATTTTTCTGGGACCACCAAAGGCTCACAATCATCAAGCGGAGGTAGGACCTCCTTAAGTAGGGCGCGGAGGTGTTCTAGCTTAAATTTAAATGCTATGGAATCAGGCTCTGCCTGCTGAGAAACTTTTCCTGTGTCAGAAATTTCTCCCTCAGACAGGCCCTCCCTCACCGCCAAGTCAGATTGATGTGAGGGCACTACAGATAAATTATCCTCTGCGTCTGCTTGCTCATTTTCTGTGTTTAAAACTGAGCAATCACGCTTCCTAGGAAAAGCTGGCCATTTGGATAAAAATGCTGCGAGAGAATTATCCATTACTGCTGCTAGCTGCTGCATAGTAATAGCAATTGGTGCGCTAGATGTACTGGGCATCGCTTGCACGGGCATAGCTAGTGTTGACACAGAAGGAGAGGATAGTGAGCTATCCTCACTGCCTTCAGCTAAAGAATCATCTTGGGCTATATCTTTAAGTGTGATTGTACGGTCCTTAAGCTGTTTGGACGCTATGGCACACTTCACACATAAATTTAATGGGGGAACCACCTTGGCCTTTGAACATACAGAACATAGGTTATCTGAAGGGTCAGACATGTTTGACAGACTTAAACAGATCTTCAATGCAATAAAAATTATTTTTTACAAAACCGTTACTGTGTCTTTAAATAATAAAAATGCACACTTTATTATTGAAACATCAAAAAACCATCAAATAAACATCCGATTTTAATGAAATTTTCACCACAGTGTCTTAATGCTTTGAAAAGATTGCACGCAAATTTTCAGACCAATTAACCCCTTAATGCCCAAACCGGAGATAATAACAGCAATTAACCGGTTAAACACACTACAGTACTATGCCACAGCTTCCACTGTGGCCTTTACCTTCCTTAGGGATTATTTTAGTAAGAAATAAGCCTCTCTGGAGTCTTTTCTGATGCTTCTGGACTCCCCACGTGAAGCTGCATGAACTGCCTAGGCAAAACAACTGCGCAATTGAGGCGCAAAAATGAGGCCTCCTCCCTCTTCATTCCAGAGTGGAGGGGCCTTTCTGACTAGATTAGGTGTCCAAATAAGTGCCAGGTGCAAATTAAACCCCAAAAGTGTTTTAAAGTCTGAAAAAACACCTTAATTATAGTGAAAAACATGCTAAAAAGCAATCGATTATGCCCACAAAAGTGTCAACCAGCATAGAGCCCTTAATATAAGCCCTAATCTTATACAGAGTCTAAGAAAAATGGCTTACCTATCCCAGAGGGAATTGCTGACAGTCTTCTAGCATTACTAGGTCTTGTTAGAAAAATGACTGATCATACCTGAAGCAGTTAAGCCTGCAAACTGTTCCCCCCAACTGAAGTTCTCTGGTTTCAACAGTCCTGCGTGGGAACAGCAATGGATTTTAGTTACTGGTGCTAAAATCATATTCCTCTCAGCAGAAATCTTCATCACTTTCTGCTGCAGAGTAAATAGTACAAACCGGCACTATTTGAAAATAACAAACTCTTGATAGAAGAATAAAAAACTACAACTAAACACCACATACTCTTTACCACCCCCGTGGAGATGCTACTAGATAGAGCGGCAAAGAGAATGACGGGGGGCAGAGCCTGAGGGGAGCTATATGAACAGCTTTGCTGTGTGCTCTTTTTGCCACTTCCTGTAGGGATTGAGAATATCCCACAAGTAAGGATGAAGCCGTGGACCGGATACACCAATGTAGGAGAAAAATAAAAATTGCACTCAAGATATTCTACAATACAAAATCCAATATGAATACAACAGAACCTTTAAATAAAGACTGGACACAGGATGAGATGAATACTCTAGAAATCTTAGAGAATCTGTTACAAGAAAATTAATCATTATTAATGTAACCTTGAATGAACCTCCTAAAGAAACTAAATGGAGCGACAAAAGCAAAAATAAATCTACATTCATGCCTCAACTAAAACAATGCCCACAACTGGAAGTGTTTAATGAAGTAGTGTGTTATAAAATACTTGAGATACCAAACTTGACTACACAACACAATTTATCAAAAAAGGAACAAAAAGCACTTCAAGACATGCAAAAGTGGAAAGATGTCATTATACGCAATTTGGACAAAGGGGGACATGTATTGTAAAGAAACAGACAAACAACTGAGAGATAACACCTGCTACCACAAAATGGGCTATAATCTATAACAGGATTTTTTTGCACAATACATGTTCATTATCAATAAAGCCAGAAATGATAACACAATCACGGATAAAGAATTTCAATTCTTAAAGGTACCTAACCCTACAGTAGCTACCTTTTATTTAATACCGAAAGTTTATAAAAACAAAAATCATTCTTCTGGATGTCCGATTGTCTCAGGCATTAATAGCCTTACTGAAAAGGAAAGTCAATATGTAGATTACAGACTCAGAGAGTATTTATATCCACAAATATCCTCATATGTACAGGACACAACAGATGTCCTAATTCAATTGGAGAAATTACGTCTTACAAAACAAAAAAAAATCCAGAGAAAATACCTCTTGTAGAAAAAAGTAGTAAAAAAATTCACAACTTGGGGGGCGGAGCCAACTACCGAGGGACTCAGACGCGTCTTTATGTAGCTCCTGGCATTTAGACAAGACTTAATAGCTTAACTAATATATACAATCCCTGAAACTCCTTTTTTCTCATGATAACAGTGCCTGATGCAAGCCTTAAGCTCTGCAGGAGTTGAAAACGCACCATATCTAGAGATTTGTGCATTACATATGCTCCTGAATGAAGCCATGCAGCAAATACCGCCATTTTGAGGGCCATATCTCTTTTACAGTTACAAACCACGTTGATCAGCATAGGATCATTGGCTATTATCTCTCATCATGGAGGATTTTCACAGGGAGTTGAGAGACCTCTTAGTGAAATTTGAGCTACGCATGACAAGCCAATTTAACAGCCTGAAGACCGTCATACAGTATGGCTCTGAGTTCACAGAGGAATTTGCAGCGGTAATGGCGGAGCGAGAGGAGCCTCGGGCTCACACACAGATACCTCCAGCTTCAACCATTATACAACGAGGTGCCGCAACGGAACGGACATGCCAGATGCCTGCAACCTCTTCTTTTGCGGCTTCTCATGCACCGGAAGATACAGTCTGCTCTTACGGGTTGCCTGATGTAAGCACACCAGATTCTGAGGGCACTTTTTGCACAGCCGTCTTTCACTTGATGGGACTTGAACCAGATTCCGATCACTCTGTGAACTATCACGATCTTAGCTTTAGTGCTAGCCTTTCTTGGCACCCCAGGTATGTGTCTGGACACTCGTTGGTGGTAAAGAAACTGGAGGGGGAACTATATACATGCAGATTACTGATTGCGACTGGACCTGTCCTGCAGAATTGGTGGATTAACTCCCAAAGTGACAGTTTGGCTTTCGGGCAGAGCTATTTAGCAGCTCCTGTATCTTTGACATTCAGATCTGGTGTTGGATGAATTCATATTAACAGTCCAGCCATCTCCCGTGGCTAGATCCTGCATGTTAGTGACAGGGCATATAACTACAGGACAGCGGTATAATGAACTCTTGATAAAAATGGACTCCTAAATGACGAGTTACTACTCTGAGAACCTGGGATCTTTTCTTTGGCTCTTCAGCCTCGCTAATATTCACATGTCTTGTTTGTTTCTGGACTCATACCTAGCTTATTTGAGTAAATGTAAAGCCAGAGAGGACAGCTTTTTTTAGCATTAAAATATATCTATATTAAGCTATAAGAGTTAGAAGGGGTATAATGTAATGTGTATACATCTGTCCATTGTATTGCTGCAATTTGTGCAGAGAATCATAGAACAAGATGGACACTTTGGCTCTTATCCTCCAGCAGCCATAGCTTAAATAAATTGGATAGCTGGAACATACGCCTGTGTTTGCAATCCTCCCTGAACTACTGTTTATTTAAGCTGGTAAATGTAAATGAAGTAGTTGGATGTCCCCAAAATCACTGTTAGGAGTGTTGTACTTATATTACCTATGTATATGGTTCAATATTTACTGTTGTGTACTTTTGGTGTCACGCATAGCCCCAGGCAACAAGTCAATAGTCCTCTATGTTACGTAGTTTATCACTAGTTTAAGCACAGGATATTAGGTTTAATACTAAATTGATACGATTGTTGTTCTGTTTTAAATGTAATTATACCTATGAGGGACTTATATGAGTCTTTCCCCCTACTTATGCAGACGCAGAAATCCTGTCACTTCATAGTCACCTGTTATATCTGTAAGTGACTCATTGTTATATGTTATGTTCCTCCACTCTATCCCGTGGCGCGCTGTCTAAAGTTATACACCTGTTACCAGACAGTGGCACCACTCTTCATCATTAAGTCTATAGCTCATAGCGATATCATAACCTTACTACTGAGTAGTGCATCTCTCTACAAGCCACATAGTGCATTTCGAATTACCTGTCTTACTCAACATAAGCCTAGCACGATATTGCATTACATAGGCAATGTTATATGTTTGGATACTGTTTAATTCCAGAGTATGTCCTAATAAGGGTTAATTATATATTATCTGTTATGGTTTCTGTTATGCAAATTATATTCACTCTGTATATAGGGGTCTTTTAGATATACTAGAATACCACATCTTGCAATCTGCTAGACATATACTTATATCGTTTAAGCTCAGACTTCTACTTTTTATATTACTTTGTTTATAGATGCTATCTTCCCTTTTAATAGGATCCTAAGAATGGCCTTATGCCTGAATACCATATTGAGTTCTCCATAACATAGTCGACCCTTAATAATATTTTTCGATTAACAGTTTACTCATAGCGAATAGGAAGGTTGTCTGCCTATACCTACTAATGTTAATTTTCCCTTGAAACACGGAGGATGTACTGCTTAGTTAACTATTATTATAACTGTGCAGTATTATATAGTGTAGGATCAAAATGACCAAGCTTCTGATACATGTGTCTTGAGTACTCATATCATCTCTAGTAGAAAACTGTACACTAAAATTATTCCCTCCTACCTATATAAGAGCAGCTATTAGACAGTCCTTAGTGATATGTCTTAAATGACTCAGTATTAATTATAATTAAGGTACTTGATGTCCCCTGCTCCCATGGCGGGTTTTGGGGTCATGCTTAGCCTCTGAAAATTGTATAATTCTTTTTTGGATGAGGGTTTATTGGCGGTGTCAATATTTAGTAAGTAGTATTTAAATGGTAGTTAGCTAGAGGGTAGAGCCGTACAGTCTTATTTAAAAAACTCTTCACTGTTTGCTTTAAGTTCGGATATAGGTACTACTATCAAAAACTTATTGGCTGAGAGCCAGGGTAATTTACTTCATTAAGAGCTTCATCTATAGCTAGAGATATCAATTAATTATTAACTATCTGTATATAAGCTGTTAAACCAAATGTATATTGATTAGTCTTGGTTGGCCAGCTCTAACTAAGATGTTAACAATACTGATATTAGCCCTGGACTTCTCCTCTCATGTTAGCATATAACCCTCCTGAGAAGCGTTGACTTACATATCTAGCCTAAATCCCCCCCATGGAACACTATCACTTAACTATCTATAACTCTCAATCATTCCAATGTCACTTGGCGCGGACTGATATTTTGTCCCATAACTGCCCCTTTGATAATAAGATTTGATGTTCAACTATCTTTCATGAGAAACACCTTATATGGCTCCGTCCCCCCCACTTTTCCCCCCATTCAACAAGCGGCGCTTGCCCGCTGAACTTCCATCCCCCCATAATATTTTTACCATATGCTATCCTTAGGCCCAAAAGAGGCCTCAGATCTGACTATCATCTGCTATCTCATTCCAACATAGCTAATGGGCCCACAAGTGGCCCTCTAACTAGTCAGCCAGTCTCGCTGTTATATCTACAAAATCAGAGGTTCGAGAAGTTTAATCACTGTCAGGCATTGCCGTTTATTTTTTGTTGTTTTTGTCTACTATTGCCTTTTTATATGCGACAATGTTTATTGACAAATGATTTACGTGTATTTACTGTTACAAACTTATCATTGTATGTTGTTTTTCCTAACGAATAACCTCAATAAAAAAATTATTTACAAAAAAAAAAAAAATTCACAACTTTATTGTTGAAATATTAAAAAGCCCACGGGTATCATCTCATGTTTGGCAAAGAGTGTAGAATCGGTCTTACGCGTTTTGGCAATGCATAGCCGTAATCATAGACCATAAGTTCATTCAGGTGATGCACTTACTTAAACAATATACATGTTACTCATTGGTTAATAAAAACAAACACCCCTCCCCCTTATGAAAGGAAAAAAGTTAACTATTTCAATGCATGGATACAGGAGAACTTAATCACATGATAGAAATCATAGTTATACCGATAATTATATACACAGATTGACCATATATACATAATATAAAAGGGATTAGATTATAGCAATATCATACTTATCACATTCCAAATCTAAACGATCACCTTAGTGTGGCTGTAAATCAGTTACATTGGTGCCTTTATATAAAACTATATAAAAACAACAAACACCCATTTAGATGTCACACATTTGTCAAGCATAAGTTACAGGGTATCAAAACTACATAGGTTCAAACTTAATTATTAATGCATAGGCATACAGAGGCAACATAAATAGATAAATAAATAAATTACTCTAGTACATATTAATGCCGGAATAACTCAATAATCTGCTATGGAAATTTCACTAAACTAATAAAAAAAAATCCCTTCTTATGAACTCATGCAATTTTTCAGAAAATTCAATTTCAAGGTATAAATATCATATCATACCAGATATATCAACAGATGAGCAATTTATAGGTACATTTCACTCCCAGAAATTCATCATATCATTCTCGGAGTTAAAGCCACTGTGGGTAAGTGTGCACATGTTGTTGATCCAATAAACCTCCTGCCTAGCTAAAATGGCCCATGTATCTCCCCCCTGGGAGGGCATCTAATAATTTCTATTGCATTCCATTCAAAATTGCACACATTTCCACCATGGACTTCAACAAAATGTCTGGCCAATTCAGAGCAACAAATTCCATTCTTGATATATCCCAGATGTTCACATATTCTTGCACAGACATCACGGGTTGTCATACCTATATATTGTAATTTGTGGTATGTACATCCTATGAGGTATATCACAAATGTTGTTAAGCAATTTACACAACCCTTAGTATTGAACATTTGATTAGTTACATAGGATGTGAAGCTGGGGCCCACTTTAATTACCTCACATGCTTTACAATTTTTACCACACTTATATGTTCCATTATGTGTCAGCCATGAACTTTGACTCTTTGGATTACGTAGTTGGCTATGTGAAACCATGTTTCCCAAGGTAAGATTCCTATTGTATATTAACCTACAACCACGCTTTATCATCTCTTTGAGTAAGTTATCTCCATATAATATTGGTAAATATTTTTTGATGATGTTACAAATTTGATAGTATTGCATAGAGTTTTTAGTCATAAATGTGGGTCTCCTATCACTCACACTCCTGTGATACTGGGGCTGATTGTAAAGTTTTAACAGGCTATTCCGTTCTCTCTTCTGTGTGTGCTCAAGAGCGTGGCTAATGACACTCTCTGGATAGCCACAATTTCTCAATCTTTCTTGTAGAGACAGACTCAGAGAGAAAGGTATCCTCCCTAGAGCTAATCCTCTTCGTCCTTAGAAATTGTCCCTTTGCAATTCCTTGGAATACATGTTTTGGATGTGAACTTAGTGAGTTGAGTAAGGAATTGCCCACAATAGGTTTACGATACACCCTGGTTTCTATCCTCTTAGATTCAAAATCAATAGTTAGTTCCATATCCAAAATTTTTATTATCTCTCTATGCCACCCATTGGTAAATTGTATCTCTGAAATACATGAATTAAGTTACTCTACAAAAAAGCCTGCTTCCTGTTGAGTAAATGAACCTATAAAGATGATATCATCTATGAACCTCTTGTAATGTAGAATTTTTCTTGAAAAGGGATTAATTTGTCCAAATAGGTACTTGTATTCTAGCCACCCCATGAAAAAGTTGGCATATGAGGGGGCAAATTTTGCCCCCATAGCCGTACCTCTTAACTAGACATAATAAGTTCCCTCAAAAAGAAAGTAATTGTGTTCTAATAGGAATTTAGTAGCTCTAATAATAAACTCCTTCGTCTCATCCTGAAAATTAGTCACCAAGTTCAAAAAGAACCTTAATGCTTCCAGTCCCAGTACGTGGGGTATAGAGGTATAAAGGGCAATGACATCAACCGTCAGCCAACTCATACCCTTGACCACTTGCAAAGACTCCCCCAGGTTCAGCATATGAATTCTATCCCTCAAAAATCTTGGGAGGGACGTAACCATAGGTTGCAGTATACTATTATTTTTTTTTTTAATTCGTTTTTTATTGAGGATTTTCAAACATTACAGCAGTAGGTAATAGCCACAGGAAATACAATTGTAAACTCAAAAAACATACCAAATACAAGTATAGGATATCCAACACTATAATAAAGTAATTAGCCATATTCTGCTGTACCCCGAAATCGGAGACACTATAATAAAGTTATTAACCCCTATTCTGCCACTCCCCCAAATTGCCAACCTCTAAAGTTGCAGATATCTCACAAAATCTGTAACCTATGTAAAGTAGAGAAAAAAGGAGAATTGGAGGTTGCGCCTACGGCTATCTGTCTAGAAGGGGGGGGTGGTTGCCCCTGTCTCCTTATTGTGGCTGCTGGAACACAATCTAATAGGATGGAAAATAATTTTTCCCACATACACAAAGAGGCTAAAAAAATGTATCACTAATAGGTCAGTATTATTAAATTACAAGAGACATAAGATTGCTGAATAAATAAAGAAATATTTATTGCTGAATTGATGCAATAATTTAAAAAATGGGGATTGTAGTTCTCAATGCGTGTATGAAGTGAGCTAAAAACCTTCAGATTATATATCTCTATGATAAAAAATTGTGGAAATATGTCTGTATAAGACTATAAGATTAGCGAAATATAATGCAAAAAGAAAAAATTTAAACACTGAGAAACTAAATACAATATAACAATATTAATTTATGTTAAAGTGTTGCAATATTTAACAGACGCTATAAAATTCTAAATAACAAATAAGTCCCATCGAAATAAAAGATAAAAATGTATTAAAATATCATTAGACACACTAAGGCTCATAAAAAAGGGGGGACTGAAAAAAGAAAAAAGGTAAAAAAACTGCAGCAAAATGTTGTATGACGGTTAGAAATAACCGCATCAAAAATAAAAAATGGAAAAAACTGGACAATGGCTAAAATGTCGGTACCATAAAAAAGTTATTGGACCTTGATATATCTAGGTGTCTTTCAAATCCCACGTCGATAAAAATCCTTGTGGAGTTATTTGTACATTTATAAATGTTAAAGTGTGAGCGTGATTATATCACAGACATCTTTAGTAGATATCCCTTAAAACTGTTTAACAGAGCAGCTTTTAGTATTTCATACGTTAGTGTGAGTATATAGAGCGGGTTTATCTTTTTGACCCTCGTTCAAAAGAATGTCAGTATATACCTCTCTAGGGGGTGTTTAAGATCAGACAATTCTTTCCCCTTATGAAATTCTTGTGTATTTAAAAGTCTGCGGGGATTCAGAATCTCCACAATATGTTTGTTAAGATTAAACAGTCCTTTTGTGGTGTGCGTAACCAAAAAACCCCTTTGTTGTATTTCTTAAATAGGGAGCTGACCAAATCCCTCCCCTTTGGTTAATGCACGCCACCCAGCCCAGGTGTGTTCCTGATAAATATACTCAATAAGCTAGAAAGCTTCACACTGTGTAGACATGACTTGCTGCAGTGTGGAAACTGGTTAGCATAGGACCGGTCTGATGTGGGACACCTTGTAAGTGGTGACTGGCTTAGCAGAATATGATCATATTGTGTGACTAAGATCCCATTTCATTTAAAGGCATTTTTTTAAAGAAAAAAAAAAAAATGTTGCAGCATAAATATAAGTCAATATTATTGTGAGATGTTAATCTCAATTTTATTTGAACTATGTAAATATATTTAGCAGATAGAAGTATATTTGTTTTTGCAGCACAAATATAAGCTCATATTATTGCGAGATGTTTATCCCAATCTTATTAGAAGCTATGTAAGTATATTTGGCAGACAGAAGCATATACAAATATGCCATGAAAGAGTGGACTTAAGTGGTTGGATGTGCACCAATTTTTTTTGTTGTTTTGTTATTGTTTTGGTCACTTTGGTAGCACTCCCACAATATGTGTGTTAAGATTAAACAGTCCTTTTATGGTGTGCGTAACCAAAAAACCCCTTTGTTGTAATTCAGAATCTCTTACCCTGTTTGTACCGAGCTTCTTCAAATTCTGGCGGCGGATTCAAACTTTTTGCCAGATGTTGCTGGACTTCAGCCGGACTCAATCCTTAAGCTGATTTCTCTGTTTACAGCAGGTTCAGGTTTCCTCCCCCCACAGGTAATCAACTTTGAATTTGCTCCTATCGTCCGGTGTGATAATTTTTATACTCACAGTGGGACGGTTTTGGTAGCACGAATGCTCACGTCAACTGGCCAGTTGATTTCGGAGTAATGAGCTATGAGCTGGAGCTGGTTATCTTCTATGCGTTTCGGCTTAAAAACCACAAGCCTTTGTCAAGTATACCAGATCCGGCTTCTCATGAGTATATAAAGGGTTTCCTGTTAACCCTTGACTGTCTGTATATAAATTAGCTCAAAAATGGTCATACATGTATTTCACAACAGTTCAATGTAGCCATAAAGATGATAAAAGGGATATTGTATAATCCTGAATAAAGTTATATTTTCCAACTTAAGAATGCATTAAATAGGTATTAGGAACATAACGATGTGGTCTATAAATTTTTAAATTCAAGTATAGACAAAAAGTAAATTGCCGTTAGGCTATGTGAATAAATTATGTAAAAAAGGTAAAGATATGTATAAAAAAAATTAAAAAATCATAAAAATTTGTTTGCTGAAAGGAGCCCGTGTCTAATGATAATAAGCCAATAGGTGTCTAATAGGATTTAACTGGTAATAATAACCTCTGTTGGTACGAGTGTAATATCATTGCCTATTTCAGTTGTAACTATATTGTAATAATTGATTCTATATAAACAGTGTGATAAATTAACTTTTCTAAAAAAAAATTTTTTTAATAAAGTTGTTTAAGAATAATATAATTACTAATTTCAATAAATTATATGTATAAAACACAGCAATCTACTCATGAGAAAATGAAACTATTTGGATTGATAAAGATCATTATAATACATTTCAATGTTTTTGAACAAGAATAATTGTTTGACTCACAATAATAGCCTCTATTTGTACAAATAAAATATTATTGCCTACTAGTAACAATTCTATCGGTCACAATCAACCCATTATATTGGATTATTCAGTTCTATATTACTATTATAAAAAAGTGCAATTTTCTGAATAGAGTTTATTTTATGAGTAAAACCGTTAAAAAATATTATAACCAGTAGATATATTAAATTATGTGTATAAAACACCACATTATACTCGTAAGGAAGTACAAATATTTGAGTTAAAAAATCTTTTTAAATTATAACACCTCCATGCTTTTGGACAGAAATAATTATCTATTTTAGTTACAGGGAGTATTAACACTTTATTAATTAATTGCCTCAATAGTTTAATTCAATTATTACTCCATAAATAAGTACATCTGGTTCTACATAACACTATAATTATAGATATGGATGAAAAAATGTATTTAATATTTGTTGTTTTTCTCTACATAACACTATAATTATAGATATGGATGAAAAAATTTATATAATATTTGTTGTTTTTCTTATATTGATAGGGAACTAATAACCTACATTATGTTTGACAATTCAAGAATATGATTGTATTGTTTAACTCAAATATTTCAAGATTTTCAATATTTTATATTAGGAAGTTGAGGTCTAATTCGCTATTGAGGCCATTCGGGGAGAGTGTGCCAAAATTATAGATGAATTCTGCTTGTTTATTAACAATATTACCTCTTCTACCGTCTGGTAATATTTTTCTAACTCCCCAAAATTTAAATGTCTCCATTTTACCCTGATGTTTGTCTTTAAAATGTTTTTATAAGACAGTATCATCTTTCTAATGTTCAATTGCTAATATATGTTCTCTAATGCGTCTTTCAATTTTCTGCTCGTTTGGCCAAAATATTTCATATTGCAATCACATTGAATTAGATATATAACATTAGTGTCTGTACATCTAATAATATCCACTATCTTAGTCTCTTTGCCAGTTTTATCAGACTTGATCTTTTTAAGTTTGCTACTATATCTGCATGATTTACAACTATGACAAGGATAAAAACCTTCAATTTTATCTCCTCTTTGATTCATAACTCCTCTATTAAACATTTTATTATTATTTGTACTTTGTATCTTACTGGGAGCTAGTATAGATTTCAAATTGTTCACCTTTCTGTAAATGAATCTAGGATGTTTTTGTAATGTTTGACCTAAAATTGGATCCTTCAACAGAAGGTGCCAGTGTCTTTGAATTATTTTTTGAAAAAGTTTGTATTGTGCAAAATATGTAGTAATAATTGGGATTCCCATATCAGATTTTTGATCCTCGTGTTTGGTTCTTTTCAACAATAGATCTTCTCTATTTACACCCTTAATATCCTCTGCAATCATTTCAATTGTTGTTCTATCATAACCTTTCTGTTCAAATCTCTCGATCATAGTTCTAGATTGTGTCTCATAATCACGTATGTCAGTGCAATTTCTTCGTAGATGGAGAGATTGTCCTTTTGGAATATTACTTTTCCAATTAATGTTGTGACAACTTTTGGAATCAATATAGTTATTCGAGTCCACTTTTTTTAAAAAAGAATGTGTTCTCATTTCACCATCAACTATTTCTATTTCAACATCTAAGAAACTTATTTTGGATGTACTGAATCCATGTGTGAAAGAAAGTCCATATGTGTTTGTATTTATATCTTCAATGAATAGCTCTAGTAATTCTAGATCTCCTTTCCATACAAAAAACATGTCGTCAATATAACGTCTGTAGAGCACAAGGTTTGCACCCCATGGGGAATGTTCAATCAAACATTCTTCAAACCTCCCCATGAACAAGTTAGCATAACTGGGTGCGAACCTTGTGCCCATTGCTGTCCCGTTCTATACCACTGAGTAAAGAACAAGAAACAGTTTTAGGAAAGGGGTTATCTTTTGCACCCACTTCAAAGCTTAATAAGTTTGAGCATCTCATTAATGTTAATCAATTCCTTAGAAAACTTACTTTGAAAAAATATTTCACTAAACATCCAGTACCTTATTCAAATACAGTAAATTACAAATATTTACATACAGAATTAAAGTCCAAATCTACTTTTTTCCCGACCCACAAAAAAGGAAATTTTGTACAGTCATTTCAAAAGTTAGTTAGAGAAGAGTTGGATAAATTAGATACAAATAAGACTAGGAATATTAATTGGAATCTCTCTTGTAAAGAGAAGATAATTCTCAAAGATCTTCAGATGAGAAAGGATATAGTAATAAAACAAGCTGATAAGGGGGAGTAGTAATTATGAATCGCTCCTATTATATTGAAGAAGCCAAAAGATTGCTATTAGATATCACAACCTATAAGAAACTGAGAAATGATCCTGGAAACAATTATCAAGATCAATTTTTTTTTTTTAATTCTTTTTTTATTGAGGATCTTTAGAAAAATAGCAAATACAAATAGTCTTGTCACAAAGGTTACAATGAGACTGTACAAGAAGTCAGGTGATAGAAGCAATGACACAACAGCATTTTACAACAAAAACACTTGCTTAGAGGGACTAAAACATAGTAATGCCTTGCAATAACAACTAGATGAAATCCTCATTTTTATAATATAATAACACTCTAGACTGACTAGTTATAATCCAAACCTTCAGGCCAAGGGGCCTAGAAATGCAGAACATAGGTGGTAGTCAGATATGCAGCTCTTTATGAGCTTCAAAAAAATATTATATAAATGGGTATGTAGTAAGGGGGGGTCTCGAACTCGAAGTAGCCAATAACAATCAGCGGGTAAGCACCGCTTAAAGTGTGAGTTATTGTGCTACAGTATATAGACTAAACACTAGTAGGTTTGCAAACTGTAGTTTAAGAGGGGTAATGTCTATTAGTAACAGTAAATATGGTAATTCCAGTAGAGGTCACTTTTATGGACCTTATAATAAATCAACAAAATAGAAGTATATAAATGATAAGTTAAGTACTGACTGAGGTTGATAAAAGAAATATTCATGCAGGGAGATCCCGTATTGGAGATTTAAACGGGGTATATGTCAAACATATGGTATAGCTTCAATAAGAGAAAGTGGAGGCTGCTTCCATAAAACAATTCCTTTATTGATTTAGTTTAAAAACGGCAAAACACAGCAAGGATAGGACATGGTGTAGAAGGCGCAGCACAGTCTGGCTTACGCGTTTCGGATGAAATCCGTAGTCATAGCCTACTGTGCTGTGCTCTACACCTGTTTAAAACTAGTTAAAACAAGTGTGATTGGTGCACACATAAAGACACGCCTTCAAGTTGTAACCAATGCCTACAATATATAAAATTAACCCACTGGTGTCTGGACCGCACCTCATAATACATAATAATAGCTTATACAATCGTAATATAAACACGGCAACAAATATGTGCAAAACCAATATTGTAGTATACTACTATACACAAGATGTCAAATCTTGGGGATTAATTAATAATAAATTCTAAATTATAGATTATATTGCCCTAATCCTGCGCATACAGGACTCCATTGGTAAAATTCTCAATATGAAAGAGTCAAATTATCCTTCCTGTCTTATCTAATGCGCTGGTGGGCAACAAAATCCAAGTGGTATACATAGTAAAAAAATAATATACTAAGAAAATATACTACAATGAATGGATATCGTGTAACAAGTGAATGAATATATTAACAAACTAATGAACATACAGTGAATAAGAATGTCATAGGGGGAGGGACCTGATGAATATAGGTGAAATAAAGATATCTATGCAAACTGACATCATAATGACATCAGATGGGAAACCCCAAACAATCAAATGGTGCCTCCCCATGTGTAATTTGTATTATTATACCGGTTAAGCACACCTGACCACCCGATGTGTCTAGCACTATTGTTAACAAGGGAGATCTGTTTGTTAATGTGATGAATGTTACCCTACTAATTCATTCCCACAGGTTCATTACATCATATCTAGAATTTAAACCTTCTGGCACCCGAGTGCCCAAGGTGAATATCCAAAAAGCCTCGCGTCTAGCGAGCAATTGGTCCAAATTGCCAGCCGTGAACGGCGATACCCGCCTTCCCCATCGGATTGGGTGAGTGAGAGCTCCACTATCTGCATAGGAGCGAGTGAATGAGTGGTACATTAAGGAACATTGTAGTTCATGCTTTAGCACTTTGCACTTTAGGAGATATCTCTTTTTTGCTGACTATATATTACGGACTGCCGACCATATTCTGGGTTTCCTTTCTCAAACATAGGGTATAGCCATAAGTTGAGGTCAAGGAGCAGATTTAGTGTATAACTATGCAAATTTAGATGGGGAGTGTACATAACAACACCCTTAATCAGTAGATCTAAGCAAACCTATATTACATATGAGGAGCTCTGAGTACTATGGCGACTATAATAAAAAGTACCCCTGACACATATATAAAGAGAACAATGAGTGACATGCGTAGTAGAAAAGTAGTAGTGCAAACATCTAAACACCCCACACATATCCCTATAACTGCATCCAATTCTTAGTGTAATCATACAGAATGTAAATAATTAGGAATAATAAAAATAAAGTGAAAAGAGAGAGATTCTATAGCATAAAACAGCTAACGTTGAGATAGTCACTTAACAGAATATGGATGACTAAATTTTTGTCCAATAAACTTATAGACTTCTTCTCTTCTAACTTCATCTCCATCTGACAGCTACCAATTGGCGAAATATTTTAGTATACCAAAGGAGATGGTTGTGCCTTAGCCCAGAGTTGTGTAACTTACGTTGCCCAAAGTGTACAAGTTGTGCATTTACAACATAGATGTGGCACCATATTTACATTTGGAATAAACCAACTCTCTACGGATAAACATATATATATCTGGACAGTCACAGTTATTTGTGAAAATACAGGTATGACATAGGAGTATAAATAATATGACTCTATATTAGTCGTCAACTGAAGTAGACCTATGCATAGGAAAGGCTATTGCCCAAGCCTATAGATATCATCCATACGCTAGTGCAAGTTTCACATCTAGGTAGAGGGAACATTTAGAATAAACTTATGGGTAAGATCAAGGGGGGGCATTTTTCACACTTCCCGACAGAAACAAATTCCCAGCTTATTATAAACCCAAGGCAACTAGTTAAATAATAGTTGACAGGTAGGTATGTTAATGTAGTGACTTATGTGCAAAAAGTTGTCACCGGGTAGGCACAGATACTTGATGTGTATAACATAAAGGTTCTAGAATGCTAAGTGTCACAAAGACTAAACCCCTTTTCATATCTTCAGTGTAAGTTCAACAGTTAGGTGTAGTCTGATGCCTAGCTAAGAATGCATTATAAAAGTAGTATGGGCTACGTTAGCTCCTATATGGGGTTCCTATACAGGGAGATGCTGAGTATAGTTATACCTAAAAAATGTGATATTGTAGGGCGATTAATACTAGCAGCTAGAACCCCCATTCACAAATCAGACCTAGCGGTCATCATAGATAAATAGGGAGCCCTAAGATTAAACGCGACAGCCCGCATATTTGGGATAAAAATAATGTGATAAGGATAATGAAACTGTTTTTGGGGAGATCTAGGTGAGAAGACCTCCAATTGGAGAGGGAGTATAAAACCAGAAACTCAGTCTCGTAGGCAAGTGCAAAATTAGAAAGTCAGCAGTGCCATGTGGGGGCTGTAGAACTCACAATGACTGTTTATAGCAGATAGAAGTCATCCAATTCCTCTCCGGATGCAGCCAAGCCTGTTACCAAGTTGAGGAATGCCAAGCATAGTGACAAAGATGAACAGGCGCTGCCCAAGGTACCCTCCTAGAAAAATCTGGGCTGCAATAGGTGAGGTCAGCCGATGCGTGTGAGCATTTTGTGGCGTAGCAGTCACTGCGAGGAAGGGTGCCACACAAACAGTTAGATCTCTGGCCCTCACCGGAATACTGAGAGACTCCATGATGCGCACCGGGTATTCTGGGACTGCACTTCAACCTCTCACAGCTTCATGGACTGCACCTCTCCCCGATCCGGAATAAGCAAGATAGACTCAGCCACAAGGAGAGGAGGTTGTGAACCACTGAGACATAAGTCTTGCCCTGCAGCGGTCGTCACTTGTAAGCCTGTGGTATATCTCCAATTATGAGGGCGGGCTTTCAGGACAGAAACTAGCTGCACAAAATTACTGTCCATCTTCTGGGATATAGCACTTAAGAGATCTTGTATCTCGTTATGCGATGTCCCCTCCATATGAATGATTAGCCATACCTCCTTGTATTTACAGTGAGATGACTCTGCTTAACCCAGCAGGTGGGGAGGGAGCGCTGATGGTAGAAGGTCACTGCCGCAATTGTCCAGCCGTCTAGAGAGATAAATCCATAGCACTAGTCTTCAAATAGTAGATATCAATCAGTTCAGCTCTGTTTTATGTATCCATTACCATCCTAAAGGATTCTAGTTTTCTGACTGGAATAGGAATAAATAGATTTCAGATTTTGTATGTCCTAGAGCTTCTTAGCTTAACGTCTGGACATGGCGGCTGCTAGGACATGCCCCCCAAGATCAATTTTTTAACCTGTTAGAGAAAGCTAAGAAAGCGAGCCTACTGACAGATATGGAATATAAATACCTCCTGATACCTGACTTTAGAACACCTATCTTTTATTTTCTTCCGAAAGTACATAAAAATCTTAATAGACCTCCAGGGCATCCAATAATATCTGGAATTGATTTCATAACGTCCAACTTGTCTCAATGCATAGATGTTTTTTTACAGAATTATGTAAAAAGCCTCCCCTCATATCTTTCAGACGCTACACATTTTTTAAACGTCATTAAACATCTGAAATGGGAAAAAGATTATACATTGGTAACTTGTGATGTAAGTTCCTTATACACAAATATCAATCACGATTTAGGAATCCAAGCAGTTAAAACATACTTTGATAATGATAAAGATATGTCAGACATATAAGGAATTTTTTTAATACAATGTATTGAATTTATTCTCAACAATAACTACTTTAAATTTGAAGAAACTTATTATCTCCAGATAAAAGGGACAGCGATGGGCACAAGGTTCGCACCCAGTTATGCTAACTTGTTCATGGGGAGGTTTGAAGAAAGTTTGATTGAACATTCCCCATGGGGTGCGAACCTTGTGCTCTACAGACGTTATATTGACAACATGTTTTTTGTATGGAAAGGAGATCTAGAATTACTAGAGCTATTCATTGAAGATATAAATACAAACACATATGTACTTTCTTTCACACATGGATTCAGTACATCCAAAATAAGTTTCTTAGATGTTGAAATAGAAATAGTTGATGGTGAAATGAGAACACGTACTTTTTTTTAAAAAGTGGACTCGAATAACTATATTGATTCCAAAAGTTGTCACCACAATAATTGGAAAAGTAATATTTCAAAAGGACAATTTCTCCGTCTACGAAGAAATTGCACTGACATATGTGATTATGAGACACAATTTAGAACTATGATAGAGAGATTTGAGCAGAAAGGCTATGATAGAACAACAATTGAATTGATTGCAGAGGATATTAAGGGTGTAAATAGAGAAGATCTATTGTTGAAAAGAACCAAACACAAGGATCAAAAATCTATATGGGAATATGGGAATCCCAATTATTACTACATATTCTGCACAATACAAACTTTTTCAAAAAATAATTCAAAGACACTGGCACCTTCTGTTGAAAGATCCAATTTTAGGTCAAACATTACAAAAACATCCTAGATTCATTTACAGAAAGGCGAAAAAATTGAAATCTATACTAGCTCCCAGTGAGAGACAAAGTACAAATAATAATAAAATGTTTAATAGAGGAGTTATGAATCAAAGAGGAGATAAAATTGAAGGTTTTTATCAATGTCATAGTTGTAAATCGTGCAGATATAGTAGCAAACTTAAAAAGATCAAGTCTGATAAAACTGGCAAAGAGACTAAGATAGTGGATATTATTAGATGTACAGACACTAATGTTATATATCTAATTCAATGTGATTGCAATATGAAATATTTTGGCCAAACGAGCAGAAAATTGAAAGACCGCATTAGAGAACATATATTAGCAATTGAACATCAGAAAGATGATACTGTCTTATATAAACATTTTAAAGATAAACATCAGGGTAAAATGGAGACATTTGAATTTTGGGGAGTTAGAAAAATATTACCAGACGGTAGAATAGGTAATATTGTTAAGAAACTTCTCAAACAAGAAGCAGAATTCATCTATAATTTTGGCACACTCTCCCCGAATGACCTCAATAGTGAATTAGACCTCAATTTCCTAATATAAAATATTGAAAATCTTGAAATATTTGAGTTAAACAATACAATCATCTTCTTGAATTGTCAAACATAATGTAGGTTATTAGTTCCCTATCAATATAAGAAAAACAACAAATATTATATACATTTTTTCATCCATATCTATAATTATAGTGTTATGTAGAGAAAAACAACAAATATTATATACATTTTTTCATCCATATCTATAATTATAGTGTTATGTAGAGAAAAACAACAAATATTATATACATTTTTTCCTCCATATCTATAATTATAATGTTATGTAGAACCAGATGTACTTATTTATGGAGTAATAATTGAATTAAACTATTGAGGCAATTAATTAATAAAGTGTTAATACTCCCTGTAACTAAGATAGACAATTATTTCTGTCCAAAAGTATTGAGGCGTTATGAATTATAAAGATTTTTTAACTCAAATATTTGTACTTACTTACTTACGAGTATAATGTGGTGTTTTATACACATAATTTAATATATCTACAGGTTATAATATTTGTAACTGTTTTACTCATAAAATAAACTCTATTCAGAAAATTGCACTTTTTTATAATAGTAATATAGAACTGAATATTCCAATATAATGGGTTGATTGTAGACTAATAGAATTGTTACTAGTAGGCAATAATATTTTATTTGTACAAATAGAGGCTATTATTGTGAGTCAAACAATTATTCTTGTTCAAAAACATTGAAATGTATTATAATGATCTTTATCAATCCAAATAGTTTAATTTTCTCACGAGTAGATTGCTGTGTTGTATAAATATAATTTATTGAAATTAGTAATTATATTATTCTTAAACCGCTTTATTTAAAAAAATAAATTTTATTTAGAAAAATGAATTTATCACACTGTTTATATAGAATCAATTATTACAATACAGTGACAACTGAAATAGGTAATAATATTACACTCGTACCAACAGAGGTTATTATTACGAGTTAAATCCTATTAGACACCTGTTGGCTCATTATCATTATACACGGGCTCCTTTCAGAAAACAATTTTTTATGATTTTTTAAATTTTTTATACATATCTTTACCTTTTTTACATAATTTATTCACATAGCCTCACGGCAATTTACTTTTTGTCTATACTTGAATTTAAAAATTTATAGACCACATTGTTATGTTAATAATACCTATTTAATGCATTCATAAGTTGGAAAATATAACTTTATTTAGGATTATACGATATCCCTTTTCGTCATCTTTATGGCTACATTGAACTGTTGTGAAATACATGTATGACCATTGTTGAGCTAATTTATATACAGACAGTCAAGGGCTAACAGGAAAACCTTTATATACTCATGAGAAGCCGGATCTGGTATACTTGACAAAGGCTTGTGGTTCTTAAGTCGAAACGCATAGAAGATAACCAGCTCCAGCTCATTCGCGCTCCCAAGACTGTCCCACTGTGAGTATAAAAATTATCACTCCGGACGATAGGAGCAAATTCAAAGCGGATTACCTGTGGGGGTGAAACCTGAACCTGCTGTAAACAGAGAAATCAGCTTAAGGATTGGGTCCGACTGAAGTCCAGCAACATCCGGCAAAAAGTTTTAAGCCGCCGCCAGAATTTGAAGAAACCCGGTACAAACAGGGTAAGAGATTCTGAATCCCCGCAGACTTTTAAATACACAAGAATTTCATAAGGGGAAAGAATTGTCTGATCTTAAACACCCCCTAGAGAGGTATATACTGACATTCTTTTGAACGAGGGTTAAAAAGATAAACCCGCTCTATATACTCACACTAACGTATGAAATACTAAAAGCCGCTCTGTTAAACAGTTTTAAGGGATATCTACTAAAGACGTCTGTGATATAATCACGCTCACACTTTAACATTTATAAATGTACAAATAACTCCACAAGGATTTTTATCGAAGTGGGATTTGAAAAACACCTAGATATATCAAGGTCCAATAACTTTTTTATGGTACCGACATTTTAGCCATTGTCCAGTTTTTTCCATTTTTTATCTTTGATGCGGTTATTTCTAACCGTCATACAACATTTTTGCTGCATTTTTTTTACCTTTTTTCTTTTTTCAGTCCCCCCTTTTTATGAGCCTTAGTGTGTCTAATGATATTTTAATACATTTTTATCTTTTATTTTGATGGGACTTATTTGTTATTTAGAATTTTATAGCGTCTGTTAAATATTGCAACACTTTAACATAAATTAATATTGTTATATTATATTTAGTTTCTCAGTGTTTAAATTTTTTTCTTTTTGCATTATATTTCGCTAATCTTATAGTCTTATACAGACATATTTCCACAAATTTTTTGTCTCATAGAGATATATAATCTGAAGGTTTTTAGCTCACTTCATACACGCATTGAGAACTACAATCCCCATTTTTTAAATTATTGCATTAATTCAGCAATAAATATTTCTTTATTTATTCAGCAATCTTATGTCTCTTGTAATTTAATAATACTGACCTATTAGTGATTAATTTTTTTAGCCTCTTTGTGTATGTGGGAAAAATTATTTTCCATCTTATTAGATTGTGTTCCAGCAGCCACAATAAGGAGACAGGGGCAACCCCCCTTCTAGACAGATAGCCATAGGCGCCACCTCCAATTCTCCTTTTTTCTCTAGTTAATAACTTTATTACAGTGTCGGGGAGCAGCGGAATAGGGGTTAATAACTTTTATTAGTGTCTGCAATGTTGGGAGTGGCAGATTAGGAGTTAATAACTTTATTTAGGTGTCAGCGATGTTGGGGGCGGCGGGTTAAGGGTGTTTAGACTTGGGGTTTATGTATACCCCATACACATCAATGGGGTTGCGTTACAGAGATTTTTCATTCCGCACTTCAGGTGTTAGTTTTTTTTTCTAACGCTCTCTCCCCATTGCTGTCTATGGGGGAAAGCGTGCACGAGCATGTCAAAGCAGCCCTTGGATTTTGTGTAGTATGGAGCTTAAAACTACCATATCGCACGCACAAGGAGGCTTTTCAGTAACTGGTAATGGCAGCGCTATGTAGAGTGAAATAACGCAACATTATTGTCATTAGTTTCGCACCCTGTTTAGCGCAAAACTCGTAATCTAGGTGAGTGTTTTTAATGCACACAATACTATTTTATTTTCATAACTTAATAAAAGTTCAGTTTTATTTTAAATCCCACATTTTTCATATCAGCTATTTGTTGTTTATTTACTCGTTCTAGCTAAACTAGCTACATGATTTTTCTATAAACCCTAGAGTGCTATAAGTGTATTCAAATTAGGAGTTGGTCACCTCTCTCAAACCTCTTTGCATGTAATAAATTAATACACAGCACCAATTACCCTCTATATACAGTCTATAATTATTAAGACTCACAAATGTGGGATTAAAGGGTTTCAGACACACCAAATAGTGCCATTGGATTTCTTTTTAATAATGCCTTTTCTAAGCATTTGCTCAAGTGTCAGGTCTTGCACAAGTGACACTTGAGCAGTGGATGAGAGAAAACCGCATGAGCGATCCCTATTGGCTCTATAGAAGCTAAAGCTACAGCTTACGATTGGCTATACTGTCTGCTTCTATAACAGGAAGAAACACTACTATTTTCAGAGTTCAATTACAGGAAAAGAAATCAAATGAACTTTAGATTTTTAATAATGCAGAATTAAACATTTTATAGTGAATGAAATTTTGAGTTTAAAGCTAACAACCATACATATTTTTTGTCATTTTGTTCTGTAAAGGATATTTGCTTTTTTCATTTGTTGATATTTTATTGCTGGTTAAACAGCAGAATCAGCTTTTCTATAAAAACATTTTTTGCCACTAAGGATCATGTTTAACCAAAGTGTTTCTTTTGATTTCTCATCTCAGTGTAGTTTGTTTTTTAATGTAAGGCATCATTTTTTCATATTTTTTTAAATGATACTCTTAAGAAGAATTATAAGATGCTAATAATTGTCTTGGTTTGCAGCCTGTTTCTAAACTCTCAGTAAAAATCAGCTACCATGCTTAGGGCTAGATTACAAGATGGCAGAAACACTCGGCTAGATGACGAGTTTTGCGTTATGAGTAAAAAAGCAGCGTTAAGGCTCATAACGCTGCTTTTTCACTACCGATGCTATTACGAATCTTGTAGGTACAGCTGTACCGCACACTTTTTTGGCCGTACAGCTAATTAACTTACACAATTTTCGTAAAGTCTTTTTTCAATGGGACTTCCATAGCGCCGATATTACAAGCTTTTTTTTGGAGGCCAAAAATTGAGCGGTACAGCCTATCCCGCAAGATTCGTAACGCAATCTAAAGTCAGTAGTTATGAGTAGCATAAAACTGTAGCATAAAACTCATAACCAAAGTGCTAAAAAGTACACTAACACCCATAAACTACCTATTAACCCCTAAACCGAGGCCCTCCCGCATCGTAAACACTAAAATAAAATTATTAACCCCTAATCACCGCCACAGACATCACCGCCACTAGAATTAACATATTAACCCCTAAACCGCCGCACTCCCGCATCGCAAACACTAGTTACATATTCTTAACCCCTAATCTGCCGTCCCTAACATCGCCGCTACCTATTTTAATTTATTAACCCCTAATCTGCCGTCCCCAACGTCGCCGCCACCATACTAAAGTTATTAACCCCTAAACCTAAGTCTAACCCTAACACCGACTAACTTAAAAATAATTAAAATAAATCTAAATAAAACCTTTCTATTAATAACTAAATAATTCCTATTTAAAACTAAATGCTTACCTATAAAATAAACCCTAAGCTAGCTACAATATAACTAATAGTTACATTGTATCTAGCTTAGGTTTTATTTTTATTTTACAGGCAAGTTTGTATTTATTTTAACTAGGTAGACTAGTTAGTAGATAGTTATTAACTATTTACTAACTACCTAGCTAAAATAAATACAAATTTACCTGTAAAATAAAACCTAACCTGAGTTACACTAACACCTATCCTTACACTACAATTAAATAAATTACCTAACTTAAATACAAATACCTAAATTACAAAAAAAAACGGACTTGTGTACTGTCCGTTCCATGTGATTCACGGAAGACCAATCGGATAGCCGGGTCATGGGGGGAGTGTTTCTTCTGCAGTTCTTTGCTGGAGCCAATAGTATCCACACCGGATGGTCAATATCTACGCGTTTCAGCGCTAAGTGTGAGCCTTTATCAAGACTGTATATTCTTGTGTGATCCTGAGGCTCCTTTATAGTCCTGTGGGAATGAGAAACTCCTCCCAGTTTAATTCATTTGTTTCAGAAAGACTTATCGTATTACTTGTATGCTTGTATACAATATTATAGTGACTTATATGCTTATATGCAACATTATATGGGAACATTTAATTATATTTTTAAAAACAATGTATCAAGTTAAAACAATGTATCAAGTTATCTAAAAGGAAAGAGTTTATGTATAAAGACGTGAAAGCAAAATGCTAATAAAAATTCTAATATAAATTCGTTATGCTATTCAATTATAAGATCTATTATAAAAATATTTATTCTACTGATGTAGATAATCATATATGTAATAAATCCATAAAATAAGTGCCAATATGTGTAAATGACTATATGAAGAAGAAGGAAATATATATATATATATATATATATATATATATAAAAATATATATATATACATATATATACATATAAATATATACGCACATATATATTATGGTGATGTAAGGATATTATTACATTGTAAAGAACTATAAATGGCAGAAATTCTAGTTCCTGATGTGAAATGGTATATGGATTGGCGAATGTGGTGCTAATCTGTTATATAATATTATAAATTCCACATGTCGTGGAGTATGAAAATTAATACTTAAAAATGATAAATGTTACAATATAAAGTTACATAATTGTTGTTTCTATATGACTCTTAATAGTTAATGTTATTCATTTTTAAGGATAAGTTGAGAGCTAGCAGATGTGGGGGATTATTATGTATATGTTGATACAGTGTGTATGATTCCGTACTTCTTAATTATGTATCTAGAATCCTAAATATATAGTAAAAATAGTTAGTGTGGTTAAGATCACTTACTTGACCTTTAATATATGTGGTATGTTGATATTGGTATGTTATTGATTCTAATGTGCACTATTTATAATTGTACAACTCAGTTCTGACATTATCAGGTGTGTTTAATGTACATTCTTCTAGATGAATGGATTCAGGTTGAGTTCTGCGTTGAGGCCATTAGGGGTCAGTGTGTTAAATTTAAATATTAATTCTGCTTCTTTGAGTAGCAGGATTTTTTCCATATCACCTCCTCTATTATTCGATACTTTTTTTATGCCCCAATATTTGAATCCTATCGGTTTTTTATGATGTACCTCTGTAAAATGTTTGGAAAGTAAATGTTTACAATTTCCACGTTTCATATTTGAGAGGTGTTCTCTTATTCTGTCGTGTAGTGGTCTACTAGTTTGTCCTACGTATTGTAATTTACATTGGCACTGTATTAGATAGATTATGTTTGTGTCCGAGCATCTGATTGTGTCTTTTATAAGATATTTAAAGTTGTTATTTGAGGATATAACTTCTTTATCTTTTTTGCCAAATCTGCAAGATTTACAGCTATTGCATGGGAAAAAAAACATGTAATTTGTTACCTAGTAGGTCTTGTTCTCTTGACTTTGTAGTTTTATTAAACTGGCTAGGTGCTAATATGCTTTTTAAGTTTTTTGTTTTCCTATATATTATAGTTGGGTGCTGTTCTATGATATCTGACAGGAGTGGATCTTTTCTAATTATGTGCCAATGTTTATCTAGGATCTTTTTTATGATTTTGTGATCTTCATTATATTCTGTTATAAAGGATATTTGTTTATGTGGATTTTTACTAACATCTTTTTTTGTATATTTTAATAGTTCTGTTCTATCTTTTTGCATTGCTTGTGTTTTTGCTTCCTTTATTACAGTTTCTTTATATCCTTTATCCTGGAATTTCTTTTCTAATGTATTCGCTTGTTCGTGAAAAGTGTTTTCTTCTGAGCAATTTTTCCTGATTCTATAAAATTGACCTTTGGGTATATTGCTGATCCATTATTCCAAATGGAAACTGTCTGGGTGTATGTAACTGTTGGTATCAGTGGGTTTGAAATAAGTCTCAGTGATAATTGTATTGTTAATATATTAATTAATTAATATATTAATATTTATTTTAACGTCTAAAAAGTGTATACTTTCCTTACTGTGTTCATAAGTAAAATTGATTCCCCAAGTGTTACAATTTAGGTCTTCAAGGAATAGGTTAAGTAGTTCTTGATCCCCTTTCCAAATCAGAAATATATCATCTATAAATCTCCTATAGAGCACGAGGTTTGCACCCCATGGGGAGTGTAGGATGTGTTCTTCTTCAAACCTCCCCATGAATAAATTTGCGTAACTGGGTGCAAACCTCGTGCCCATAGCAGTTCCTTTTAGTTGTAAATAGAATGTTTTGTTGAAATTGAAGTAATTGTTTTCCAAAATAAATTGTATACAATCTAAAATGAATTTAATTTGTGGTATTTTCATTTCATAATCTGAATTTAAAAAGTGTTCTTTTATCAACATACCACATATATTAAAGGTCAAGTAAGTGATCTTAACCACACTAACTATTTTTACTATATATTTAGGATTCTAGATACATAATTAAGAAGTACGGAATCATACACACTGTATCAACATATACATAATAATCCCCCACATCTGCTAGCTCTCAATTTATCCTTAAAAATGAATAACATTAACTATTAAGAGTCATAGAGAAACAACAATTATGTAACTTTATATTGTAATATTTATCATTTTTTAGTATTAATTTTCCTACTCCACGACATGTGGAATTTATAATATTGTATAACAGATTAGCACCACATTCGCCAATCCATATACCATTTCACATCAGGAACTAGAATTTCTGCCATTTATAGTTCTTTACAATGTAATAATATCCTTAAATCACCATAATATATATGTGCGTATATATATATATATATATATATATATATTTCCTTCTTCTTCATATAGTCATTTACACATATTGGCACTTATTTTATGGATTTATTACATATATGATTATCTACATCAGTAGAATAAATATTTTGATAATAGATCTTATAATTGAATAGCATAACGAATTTATATTAGAATTTAGCATTTTGCTTTCACGTCTTTATACATAAACTCTTTCCTTTTAGATAACTTGATACATTGTTTTAACTTGATACATTGTTTTTAAAAATATAATTAAATGTTCCCATATAATGTTGCATATAAGCATATAAGTCACTATAATATTGTATACAAGCATACAAGTAATATGATAAGTCTTTCTGAAACAAATGAATTAAACTGAGAGGAGTTTCTCATTCCCACAGGACTATAAAGGAGCATCAGGATCACACAAGAATATACAGTCTTGATAAAGGCGCACACTTAGTGCTGAAACACGTAGATATTGACCATCCGGTGTGGATACTATTGGCTCCAGCAAAGAACTGCAGAAGAAACACTCCCCCCACGACCCGGCTATCCGATTGGTCCTCCGTGAATCACGTGGAATGGACAGTACACACGTCCGGGTAGGAAGGATTTGCCGGGAAGATTTAACGGCAAGACGCCGACCGGAGAGGAGATTTATTCCCTGCTATACCTAAATACAGAGGCAACCTTCCCATAACCCATCAACGACAGAGGAGGTAAGGGATATCGGAAGTCCAGTAAGGGGGAGCATCATTTTATTCATCTTTACTTATGAAGTTTTAACCGCTTTGAAATATAGAGAACTTTTAACAGAAAAAAACCTTTTTGGATACAGTTTTCAATATAGTTGTGGCCACAACTTATGACTTTGTCTTCATCAGATCGTCACAGATCGATCAGTACACGCATAACCTATATTTGTCATCCTGTTTAGGAACTTTTAGAATATATGTAAAACTTGTATGCTTAAGTCGGAACTCCTTTTACAATACAACAGCTGCTATATGTTGCAACATCAGAATCCTTGTATATGTTACAAATGTTTTATATTGTCACAGTTTTAACTGTTTATTTTTTAATAGAGTAAAGTACACCTTTCAATCCGTATCTGTTTCTACTTATACTACAGTGGGTTCAGAAAAAGTTACACATATCATATAATTGATATTTGGTACAAGAGATATCATATTTATGCTAACATATTTACTCTATTTCATTTGTATAATAGTGAGCTAAATAGAAATAATACACACATTATACTCGTCTACTATTAACAGATATATTAGCACTGACGCTATATTATCCATTCATAGAATAAATACAAATTGCACATCCCAAACCTGGTCTTAGAATACTATACCCTGATTCACTTTATATACTAGATTTTTGACACTCAGTTAAATTTTTCGCTTTCTAGTGCACATATTAAAGAGGAATATTCCAGCTATATATTAAAAAACACATCCTTTCCCTGAACACTTCATCACATATTCACCTATGATATAGATAAACACCTCATATAAATTACCGACAAAAGAAATTGACTTTAAATAACATTTGAACTGAAAGGACACATTCACTGTAAATATATAAATATACATATATATTTTTTTCTAAGATTCTTTTTTTTAAAATAAGCCACAATATTGCATATTAAATAGATAGTCCAACTCACAGCTCCCCTTTGAGCGCTCCCCACCCTCACTTCTTTTTTGCACATACCTCTGATATTGGGAGTATATCAGATTTGGGGAAGCACAGTTGAGTCTAATAATAGTATCATCATACACATCCCTATTACTGAAAGCTATTTGTGCCCTAGTTAAATAAATAGCACCCTATTCTCCTATTGAAAGTAAAAATGTTAACACAAGAGCGAAAGACTCAGGCGTGCTAACATCTAGAGGTTGGATAGCACGGCAGTCCCTTTCCTCATCAATAACTCTCCTTTTGTAATCTAGGCCTCTGTGTTTATATTGGACATTTATGCACAGCTATCAGATGATCATTTTTATTTTATAGAATCAAATCATTGACAACTAAACAGCACCAATGCAAATGTAATAATATATATAAATGAATAACACAAAGGGCCAGATCACGAGTGGTGCAATAAGTTATGGGCGAACAATATCGGGTTTATGGTGGTTGTTTGAGTGCATCGGAAAGGAGCACTCATTTAACAAGTTGAAAATAAATGCAAAAACGTGAGCGCAATTGAGATTTACGCTAGAATGATTACTGTAACCGCAGAACTCTGGTTAACTGTTCAGTGAAACAAAAAAGTTCACAAAATACATTACAAATTATTGTTACATTCATGATAACACTATCTGATAAAATTATTTTAAAAAAAAGTTATAAGGGCTCAAAGACATGAGGTCTCAGATGTTAGAGGGGGGGGAGGCAGACAAATGCTTTAACATAATGATACAAACATACACATGTCCAAATATGTCTATCAGCATGGTTTTATGAGAAATAGATCATGTCAAACTAATCTAATTCGATTCTATGAGGAAGGAAGTAAAAATATAGATAAAGGGGAATCAGTTGATGTGATATACTTAGATTTTGCAAAGGTGTTTGATACACTGCCACATGAGAGATTAATGCACAAAATTAAGGGACTATGAATAGCTGAAAATGTTAGCTCATGGATAAATAACTGGATAAAAGATAGGGAGCAACGAAAAGTAGTAAATGGATAATACTCCGATTAGACAAAGTTAATCAGTGGAGTCCCCCAGGAATCAGTACTGGGGCATGTTCTTTTTAATAGTTTTATAAATGACTTGGATCAAGGATTAAATAGCGACATCTCTATTTTTGCAGATGATACTAAGTTAAGTAAGGTCATTAGGTCAAAGCAGGATGAACTTTCGTTACAAAAGGACCTGCAAAAATTAGAAGTATGGGCAGGTAAATGGAAAATGAGATTTAATACGGGAAAATGCAAGGTTCTACATTTTGGAAGTAAAAATAAGCAGGCAGCGTATTATTTAAATGGGACAAGACTTAGCCAAACACAGGAGGAAAGGGATTTGGGGGTAGTAATAGATAACAAGCTAAAGATGGGTGCACAATGCAGGGCAGTGGCTTCAAATGCTAATAAGATACTAGCATGTATTAAAAGAGGCATTGATTCAAGGGAGGAAAGCATAATTCTGTCACTATATAAAGCCCTGGTGAGACCTCACCTTGAGTAAGGAGTGCAGTTCTGGGGACCAATCGCAAAAAAAGATATTGCAGAACTAGAAAAATTTCAGAAAAGGGCCACAAAACTAATAAGAGGATTGGAGAATTTAAACTATGAGGAGAGGCTAGCCAAACTGGGTCTGTTTTCTTTAGAAAAAAGGCGCTTGAGAGATGACATGATTACTTTATAAATATATTCAAGGCCCATATACAGAGATGGCAGAAGCTCTGTTTATTCCAAGAAAATTGTTTGTGACAAGAGGTCACAATTTAAGGTTGGAGGAAAGGAGATTTAACTGTAAGAGCAATAAAATTGTGGAACTCATTACCAAAGGAGGTGGTGAATGCCAATACCCTAGACACATTTAAAATTGTTTGGATACATTTCTGTCTATAAATAAAATTCATAGATATAATTGCTAGTATTAAATGGGTCACCTTTTAGTGGGATTATTTAAGCTTAACTGGAGCTTTTTGTAAGTATTTTAGATTTGTATAGGTTGAACTTGATGGACTTCGGTCTTTTTTCAACCTCATCTACTATGTTACTATGTTACTATGTATATACTGTATATATGTTTATATGTGCATACAGGTGTATTTATTTTGGTATTCATGTATTTACAGACATATATGCACATATAAACACATAAATACATATATATGTGCATTGGAGCCCTTTGCAGTCAAGTATATGAAAACATGTCAAATATATATATATATATATACTGATTGGTAAACCTGCCCAGAGGGCACTCTATGGGGCCTATCTATCAAGCTCTGGATAGAGCTTGAGGCCTGTGTTTCTGGCGAGCCTGCAGGCTTGGCAGAAACACCAGTTAAAGACCGCTCTGAGCAGGCGGACAAAGATCGCCGCAATTCAACCCGATCGAGTACGATCGGGTTGATTGACACCTCCCTGCTGGCGGCCGATTGGCCGCGAGTCAGCAGGGGGTGGCATTGCACCAACAGTTCTTGTGAGCTGCTGGTGCAATGTTAAATGCGGAGAGCACTGTCGGATCAGGTCCGCAAGACCTTTGATAAATAGGGGCCTATGTTGTAAATACAACCCCCAAAGCTACAAAATGTAAAAAATAGAAATACAGAAACAAAGAAATACATTATCCAAAATAAAAAAATTAAACCTAATCCCTATGAAAATAAAAAAGCCCCCCAAAATAAAAACACTCCCTAATTTAATGCTAAACTACCAATAGCCCTTAAAAGTTAAACAGCTCTTTTACATAAAAAATAAACAAAGTCCCCCCTAACAGTAAAACCCCCACCCACCAAACCCCCCAAAATAAAAAAAACCTAACACTAATAACTCTGCCATTTTCGGAATCCACCTGTTGGCTGCCTCACGCTGCAAACATTCCTTTAAGGATGCATGCGCAACTGCCGATGGTAATGAGCATTACAAACCCAATTATAGTATATATATAAAGACATAGACACAGTATCTTACAAAAGTGAGTAAACCCCTCACATTTTTGTAAATATTTTATTATAATTTTTCTTGTGACAACACTGAAGAAATGACACTTTGCTACAATGTAAAGTAGTGAATGTACAGCCTGTATAACAGTGTAAATTTTCTGTCCCCTCAAAATAACTCAACACACAGCCATTAATGTCTAAACCATTGACAACAAAAGTGAGTACACCCCTAAGTGGAAATGTCCAAATTGGGCCCAAAGTGTCAATATTTTTTGTTTACACCATTATTTTCCAGCACTGCCTTAACCCTCTTCAGCATGGAGTTCACCAGAGCTTCACAGGTTGCCACTGGAGTCCTCTTCCACTCCTCTATGATGACATCATGGAGCTGGTGGATGTTAGAGACCTTGCGCTCTCCCACCTAAGCTACAAAATGGTAGAGAAAATCCTAAAAAAATATTACTAGGAACATGCTACAAGCCTCCCAACATTAGTGACCCGGAGGAAACTCAACTACTTATCCAAATAGGTAAGGCTGCTAATAACAGTGCTGTAATTATGGGAGATTTTAACTACCCTGATATAAACTGGGCCAATGAAACTAGTAATTCAGCTAAGGGGGATAGATTTTTAAATGTTCTCAGGGATAACTTCTTGTCACAATTAATAGAGGAGCCAACTAGGAGTAAAGCTATATTGGATTTAGTGCTATCAAACAATACAGATATAATATCAAACATAGAAGTTAAAGAACATTTGGGTAACAGTGATCATAACATGGTCACATTTGAAATCTATTTTCAAATGCAGTGTTTTAAAGGCTTAACTAAGACTTTTAATTTCAAGAAAGCAAAATTCAACGATTTAAGGAAATCATTAAATAATATAAATTGGGACAATGTATTTTCTAATAAAAATACAGAGAATAAATGGATAATATTTAAAAATGTGTTAAATAAATATACATATCAACACATACCATATGGTTATAAAAGTAAAAATAAAAAAACAAAGCCATTATGGCTAAATAAAAATGTGTTAAGAGAAATTAGGAAAAAACGTAGGGCATTTAAATTATTAAAAGAAAATAGTACAGACTCAGCATACAATATTTATAAGGAATGTAACAAAGCATGCAAAAAAGCAATCAAATTAGCCAAAATTGAAAATGAAAAATTAATTGCTAAGGATTCTAAGTCTAACCCTAAAAGGTTCTTTAAGTACATAAATAGCAAAAAATCTAAGAAGGATAATATAGGTACATTAAAATGTGTGGAGGGTAGCATGATAAATAATGACAGGGAGAAGGCTGAGGTACTAAACCAGTTTTTTTCTTCAGTATACACAAGAGAAGAACCATTGAATGATACTTTTGAACATAATAGAACATGCCAGTCCATACCACTAACTGGGTTTTGTTTAGAGGATATCAGGAAAAAACTGGAAAATATTAAGGTAAATAAAACTCCAGGCCCAGATGGAATACACCCAAGGGTGTTGAGGGAACTTAGCACTGTTATAGACAAACCTTTACTCTTAATTTTTCAAGACTCATTATCCTCAGGCATGGTACCCCAGGATTGGCGTAAAGCTGATGTGGTGCCACTCTTCAAAAAGGGAAGCAGGGATGATCCAGGAAGCTATAGACCAGTTAGTCTGACATCAATAGTGGGGAAGATATTTGAAGGGATTATAAGGGATTATATTGATGAGCATATTCGTGAAAACAAGATTATGAGTTCTAATCAGCATGGCTTTAGGAGAAATAGATCATGTCAAACTAATCTGATTAGATTCTACGAGGAAGTAAGTCAAAATATAGATAAAGGGGAATCAGTGGATGTGATATACTTAGATTTTGCAAAGGCATTTGATACAGTGCCACATGAGAGATTAATGCACAAAATTAAGGGACTGGGAATAGCTGAAAATGTTAGCTCATGGATAAATAACTGGATAAAAGATAGGGAGCAACGAGTAGTAGTAAATGGATCATACTCAGATTGGACAAAGGTAATCAGTGGCGTCCCCCAGGGATCAGTACTGGGCCCTGTTCTTTTTAATATTTTTATAAATGACTTGGAGCAAGGATTAAATAGCGACATCTCTATTTTTGCAGATGATACTAAGTTAAGTAAGGTCATAAGGTCAGAGCAGGACGAACTGTCTTTACAAAGGGATTTGCTAAAATTAGAACTATGGGCAAGTGAATGGAAAATTAGATTTAATACGGAAAAATGCAAGGTTCTACATTTTGGAAGTAAAAATAAGCAGGCTACGTATTTTTTAAATGGGACAAGACTTAGCCAAACACAGGAGGAAAGGGATTTGGGAGTAGTAATAGATAACAAGCTAAAGATGGGTGCACAATGCAGGGCAGCGGCTTCAAAGGCTAATAAGATACTAGCATGTATTAAAAGAGGTATTGATTCAAGGGAGGAAAGCATAATTCTGTCATTATATAAAGCCCTGGTAAGACCTCACCTTGAGTTTGGAGTGCAGTTCTGGGGACCAATTGCTAAAAAAGATATTGCAGAACTAGAAAAAGTTCAGAGAAGGGCCACAAAGCTAATAAGGGGATTGGAGAAATTAACCTATGAGGAGAGGCTAGCCAAACTGGGTCTGTTTTCTTTAGAAAAAAGGCGCTTGAGAGGTGACATGATTACTTTATATAAATATATTCAAGGCCCATATATGGCAGAAGCACTGTTTTTTCCAAGAAAATTGTTTCTGACAAGAGGTCATAATTTAAGGTTGGAGGAAAGGAGATTTAATCTCCTGCAACGGAAACGTTTTTTCACTATGAGAGCAATAAAATTGTGGAACTCATTACCAAAGGAGGTAGTGAATGCCAATACCATAGATACATTTAAAAATAGTCTGGATAAGTTTCTGTATACTAACAAAATTCATGGATATGATTGCTAGTATTAAATGGGTCACATTTTAATGGGGTTATTTAAGCTTAACTGGAGCTTTTTGTAAGTATTTTAGATTTGTATAGGTTGAACTCGATGGACTTCAGTCTTTTTTTCAACCTTATCTACTATGTTACTATGTTACTATGTATGTTACCTTTCGTTTGAGGATGCCCCACATGTTCAATAGGGTTTAGGTCTGGAGACATGCTTGGCCAGTCCATCACCTTTACCCTCAGCTTCTTTAGCAAGGCAATGGTTGTCTTGGAGGTGTGTTTGGGGTCAATATCATGTTGGAATACTGCCCTGCGGCTCAGTCTCCAAAAGGAGGGGACCATGCTCTGCTTCAGTATATCACAGTACATGTTGACATTCATGGTTCCCTCAATGAACTGTAGCTCCCCAGAGCCGGCAGCACTCATGCAGGCCCATACCATGCACTCCCACCACCATGCTTGACTGTAGGAAAGACACGCTTGTCTTTGTACTCCTCACCTGGTTGTCGCCACATATGCTTCACACCATCTGAACCAAATAAGTTTATCTTGGTCTCATCGGACCACAGGACATGGTTCCAGTAATCCATGTCCTTAGTCTACTTGTCTTCAGAAAACTGTTTGTGGGCTTTCTCGAGCATCATCTTTAGAAGTGGCTCCCTTCTGGTACGACAGCCATGCAGACCAATTTGTAGCAAAGTGTCATTTCTTCAGTGTTGTCACATGAAAAGATATAATAAAATATTTACAAAAATGTGAGGGGTGTACTCACTTATGTGAGATACTTGTATATAGGTATAGATGTATATTTTACCAAAAAAAACTTTATATATATATATATATATATATATATATATAAACAAATAGAACATATTTTTCTATGTGAAGAACATTAGAGTGTGAAGTATTGATATTTTCATGTCATTTTAGCGCACTTGAGAAAATGCGATCGGTTTTACACATGAGTGGGTGTTAGTTTTTTACCACTTTTCTTGCTCCATTGAAGTTCATTGGGGAAGTACGTTAACACGATTTCGGTATTCAAAGTTCAGCTTTTTGTTTGTGTTGGGTTAGTTCGCAATCAAAAAAGTTTTACTTTCAAGTTGCATAAGAGAGCTACCCGACGCGCACAAAAAGCTTACCTCTAGCAGAAATAGTGAGCGAACGGGAGCAATAAGTAGCGCTCAACTTGTAATCTGGATCAAAGTTGGCAATATAATAGGAATGCAGACTAGCAGTTATTCAACATATAATTGATATAAACAGACATTATGTATAGTTATAATACATTGCAATTCATTGTTTAATTTTGCCTGATTTTCTGTAATTGAACTTGGAAAACTATAGTGTTTCCATTCTCCTCAGAGAGCGTGGAGTAAGGAATGGGCGAATGTTTTGCAACTTTCGAAAAATTAAATGAATTTTAACACATTTATTTATTCATTTAAATTTTTGAATGGTTGTACAACATTCTAACATTCGTTTAATGTAATAGTATTTTAATTAAATCTTTAAATGTAATATTCTATTCAAATTTTTCTAATTTAAATATTGCTTAATTCAAATCAAATTATGCAATATTCCAAATAGAAAAATTTGAATCAATATATTTGTAATAGTATTTCTAATGCTTTCTTTAAATGTAATATTCAAATTATTCAATATTCAAAAAAGAAAAATTTTAACTGATATATTTGTAATAGTATTTCTAAAGCTCTCTTTAAATGTAATATTTAAATTATGCAGAAAAAAATTAAATTGATATATTTGTATCTAATAAGTATAAATATACTATATTCCCTACCACATGAACTATTGAACTGCGTGCTGAACAGTATTTGTTAAATCGAATGTTATATTTGAAATTTCAAATTTGGATATTTAATCTAATAATTGCACTTTCATCACATTCGCCCACCCCTACGCAGAGTGCATTCTGTGACACGAAGAACATTGACACCCCGAAAATTGGCTGATATGTGCAGAAGGTTGCTTATAACTTTCCCTAATTGGACACAACAAAGTAACATAAACAACAATTAATTGGCATTTCAAGGGGGCATGTCCTGGGCCTAAACAATAATACATATTTTGCTAACAATGTGACAGTTTTAAATACTTTTAAAACATTAATTTTGCATGCCATTATTGTAATAAACAACAATATTCTGCCTGGTAAACTTAAAACTTCATCAGCCACCATTGGTGAGACCTCAACTTGTACACACAAACACACAAATAGATGGACTGGAATAAAAATCACAAACAGCTATATTATTACAAAATAGACTAAAAATAGTTTATGTTTTTGCCTTGTATAGTCGCTGCCTGCCTCAGTCTCTCCCAAGGCCACAAAGAAGAAAATTACTTTTGTTAGGCAGGGAAGATCCAATAAGGGTAAAACTTCAACATCTGATATTTCGGAGTTTCGAATGTACCACCGCAAGTAAAGAATCATAATATGTTGTTTTTTTCACACAAGTAAGGCACTAATGGAAAATACTCACAGGGAGTCAAGTGCTGGAATACAGACGATTTATTCCACATAATAAAAACAGCAAGATAAAAAGCTCCAAACAGAGTAAAATAGCTCAATACATTTCAACAATTGTCTCATCTTTTTCAAAAGCGATAGAAATTATTTCTTAAAAGAGCTGTATCCCTACAAACAATCCGCATCATTTTATAGCTTTAAAGTTCCCACTTATCGATTCTCTAGTCTCCATATTGGTGACTGGAAAGAAGATTTGTGAGCGTGGAACATTTTCCTTCTCAGAAATAAAATAAATATATTTTTAAGTTTATTTATTAAAATAAAAAAAATATATAATAAAGAATTTTCACATTTTAATAAAAAATTAAGTTTAAATAAAAAAAAAAAGACAGAAAAATATACTTTTTTAAAATGATCCAATAAAGAACATGATTGGAATTTAAATGGACCAATAAGAAAATTTAGAAACAATCATCAACTGTAGTAGGTTCTGATTCAGTTCCCAAACAAGTTGTCTTTAGTTAACAATTCCATATCAGGTCCGATAGTTCTTCTAAAGCATCACATGATCCTTTTTATCCAATAAGGAATTGAATTTGCCAGCTGAGAAGATTATGTTCTCAATGGAGAAGTATGTGTCCCAAATTTCTCAAACATAAAGAAAAAGAAAAGAAAAAATAGTCCAATGCCAAAGTTCTGTAAAACTAATAAAAAACAATATTTTATTGACCATTTTGGCATTGAGGATTTTTTTAATTTTTTTATTTCAATATGGACTGGTCTGTTTGAGAACTTTGGGACAAAGACTACTCTTTTGAGAACATAATCTTTTCAGCCAGCAAATTTACTTTCTTATTGGATAAAAAGGATCATGTGATGCTTCAGAAGAAATATCGGACCTGATATGGAATTGTTAACTAAAGACAACTTGTTTGAAAAAGATGAGACGTTCGTTGGAATGAATTGAGCTATTTTATTTTGGCTCGCCAGAAACAGCAGTTATGAAGCAGCGGTCACAAAGACTGCTGCTCCATAACCTGTCCGCCTGCTCTGAGCAGGTGGATACACATCGCCACAATACAACTCGATCTAGTACGATCGGGTTGATTGACACACCCTGCTGGCGGCCCATTGCTCACCGTATTCAGCGAAGTCTGGCGGACCTGATCCGCACTGTCGGATCAGGTCCGCCAGACTTTGATAACTAGAGGCCTTTGTCTGTAACCTGGCACTTGACTCCTTGTGAGTGTTTTCCATTAGGGCCTTACTTATATGAAGCAAACTATAATATTTAATTACTTGCAGTGGTACCCTCAGATCAATTTTGGTAGGCATCAGAGTATCAAAATACTAATTGAATTGTATGTTTAAATACAAAGTTTAGGAGCCATATTTTTGCGCTATGATGTTAGATGTTTAAATGTCATAATTAATAGATTTACATGGGGTGAAAGGTTAAAACGTATAAATCTATAGGCTAGGCTCAAGCAAAGTTTAATAAAAGATCATTTGTATGCAGAGTTGATTTGTGAAAACCTTATAACTGAATCTAAAATGGACCAAGAGGCCGATTTATCATGTGTCTGGCGGACATGATCCGCTGTAGCGATCATGTCTGCCAGACATTGATAAATGCTGACAGCATAACCTGTCGGCATTTATCATTGCACAAGCAGTTCTGGTGAACTGCTTGTGCAATGCCGCCCCCTGCAGATTTGCGGCCAATCGGCCACTAGCAGAGGGTGTCAATCAACCCGATCGTATACGACCGAACGGATTTCTGTCCGCCACCTCAGAGCAGACATACGAGTTAAGGAGCAGCAATCTTAAGACCGCTGCTTCTTAACTCCTGTCTCAGGCGAGCCTGAAGGCTCATGCAGAAACAGGGGTCTATGGTCGCATTCGGGCCGTGATAAATCATCCCCCAAGTGCCTATATTGTACTGTATGTAATGTCATTAAGAAAAAGAAACCTTTTTGGCAGGATAGCTTAGGACATAGAACCACTGAACACAGACTATGATCAAGTAGTTAAAATCAACATATTTTATTTATTGATTTTTTTTTAAATAAAGAAGAGCTCACAATGAACTGTTCTAAACCTACAAAGATTTTCACAGCATTCACAGTATTTGTGTGCATGGTTTATATCTATATAGAAGGTTCCTTGTGTGGGTAACTAAGAATTAACTCTTTGTCTGCAATCCTTTGCGTAACAAAAGAACAGAGAACTGAAAAAAAAGTACCTTTATTTCCTACGTAAACTTAAAAAGCAGAGGGAAAAAGTGTTTTGAACCTTTTCTTTGTATGATGAGATCCTGGGTGAGTTTGTGTAGTTATTTTTCCAACTATGCTTGCATGCTGCGTGTTAGAGTAGCTCATAGTTGAAGGCTATAAAATCTCATTTCAGCTTCACAGCGTAGCTTTGGAAATTTTAAAAGAATATCCATGGGCTTGTGAATTATATGTACCTTATATGTCCTGCTGTCTAGCTGTTATTCTAATTAAAATGTACGTTTCCCAATAGATCTTGGCAGGTTTTTTTTTTCTCAATAAGGCATAACATTGGGATAGCTATTCTGATATAAGTGCATAAAATGATTGAACCAGCTATGAATTCTTGCACTGGTTAAATGTTATTGGTTCAAATTTATAGAAAAAATCATTGTATAAACTGAAATGAAGAAAACAAGAGTTTAATTTTAAGGAATATTATAGTCAAAATTAAACTTTCATAGTTCAGATAGAACAATGTGAATAGACTTTTACCTCTATTAACTTATTGGCAGAGGCTAATCATATAGTTTTATGCTATAATAAAATACACTAACATATTACAGTGTTTTCTTTTTGTACTTATATGTCCCATTAAGTTTGTATACTGTTCTATAAAACTAGCTGGTAAATATTGTGAATGTGCATTGTGCAGGTACCTGGATATGGGGCGTGATAATCGAAAGCTTTCTGCTCGGGTGAGATGATCCTTCAGCAGCGCAAGATCCCTAGTGAAATTCTAAAAAGGCAGATTTTGCTTTACTTCTCCAAGCTGCTTTCCCTGCATTTCTGTATGTGAAGGAGAGACAAGCCCAATGCAATATAGCACTGCATGACATGAGAGTTCTGTTGCATTTACACCTTCTGCTTTGTATTTTATATTACTTTACATTCCAGATTGTTTTATTACATTTAAACATTGCACTTTCTATTTTGTATTTAATTTTGTATACAGCAGAGTATTTAGGATTGTGATTTTACAAATTCTGATTATGCTTTTACAGTTTCTGTGCCACTTTAACAAATAAGGATCATACTTACTATATTTATTTGTATCTTTTACAAAATAGATTGCACTTTGTATTTTATTATTTAAAATAAAACTGAAAAAAACTGACAGCTTCAATTTCAAAGACAGCTTAATTAATTAAAGTGCATACTTCACAAGGGCTGAAATCGCAGAACTCTATAAGAAAAGGGGTGGAACTTGTCCCATAGAGATGAGAGATGCCTTCCATGGAAAGTAATGAAGCTCTCTGGGCTACAGAATTTCACAGGGGAGAGAGAAGGTAACTGGAGAACACCTGGGGCTGATATAAAGGCTCAGTTTGCATCTATTACCCCCACCTCCCAGATTTCCTCCAACACCTCTTGTCGGCACCACCAGATGATCGTTACAGATGGTGACACACAGTGTTAACGTCTGTAACAATCTGGCATCTGCCTTCATATGGAACCGGAGCACAAATTAATTAGTTTATATTTAATATATTTTCCAACTCCAAATCCTTCTACCTTAGGGTTTTAGGAAGTCTTCAGCCTCATCTGGACCTAATTATAAACTAGCTAACAGTTCTTCTGCTACCCTCAAGTTGACAAAATTCAAGTTTTTCTCCATCTTCAACTGGTTTTTTTTGGTGGATTTTGTCTGTTTTTCCCGGTGGGCTTACAATAATTTCTTTATATGGCAACTTCACTCTGCATCACAGATGAAAGAGGAGGGATAGCCAATTGCTGGACACTATATGGTTACCTAGATGTATCTGATTGGTAACTTCTAACTCTGACCAGTGACCACTCAAGATTTTTTTCTCAATGGTTACTATGCTTTGCTCTGTGCTTTTTTCTTTTAATGTACTTTATTGTCTTTGAATTGATGCCTGAGCAAAAAAAAATGGTAAAGTTATAGCAAAATACTTGTCTCTGTCTCTTTAATAAAATCTATATTAAACAGTCACAAAATTAGGATAATCTGAATTTCTTTCCAAGCAGGGGAATCTTTGATCATCAGGCCCATAGTATCAAAAAGAGTAAACACTAATCACGGTAGTCTATTGGTGCAATAGGAGGAGGGGATCAAGAGCAAAATCATGTAATATATATATATGACTGAAATCTAGATTAAATCAGATGGTGACAATAATATTAAACAAAAAAGCAGTGGCTTTATTACATGGATTAAAAGAACAAAGAGGTGTCTTTGTGACAAGTAAAAAGAGCTACTGGTATTGATGACACATGCAGACATCCGAACTGGGAGGTTCAGAAAGACATTCCATATTCAAACAAAATGTTTGCTTTGTTTAAAACAGTGATGAAAAAATTCCTAACACATGGGGGATGCAGATCAATAATAATTAAGAAACCTTAAGGGCCCCATATAAATTATTCAGGGCCAGATTGTAAATGCAGCGATATTTAATGATCCTGCTCACACACTAACTTCGCTAGACGTTAGCTTTTTGTGTGCGTCGGGTAGTAAAACATTGTTTCTCACGCACATTTTAGCCAATTAGTGCTGCTTTATAAATAACTCCATGGGATTGAGCACAATGTTATCATTATGGCACAAATGAAAAAAAGGCTGTGAAAAGCTGAGAAAATTAACTGAGAAAAAAGGCGGCCTTCAGGGGCTTAAAAATGTAGAGGTTTAACCCTTTGGCTGCTAAGCTATTTCCCACCTGGGTGCTAAGCTGGATTTGAGCTTTTTTTGTTTTTTAACTTTTTTTAAATATATTTATTTTTTACTTTTTTACTTTTTTTTCCAGATCCCCAAGACTTATACCGTTGGAAAGGTTAGGCGATTACCTTGGGGGTCTGTAGCTGATTAGATGCCTGAGATACAGGCTTCTAAGCAGTATGCCCCATTTTCCTATATTGTTCATTATATTCACAGCGCAAATCGTGAAGCCCTGGCGATGCCTCTCACTATTCAGGCCAGATCGCCGGGGTGGGAGTAGGTGGAAGCCCCCAGATTGCCCTCAAGGCGGGTGAATGTTAGCGACGGCTCTGAGCCGTCATCAGCACCTGACTGGGACAATTGGCGATGGCTCAGAGCCATCGTTAGCACTCAAGGGGTTAAAGGTTATAAAGTATATTAATAAAACCATGTTGGTTGTGTAAAGAAGAGGAATGGGTAGTAAAGGTGTTGTCTAAATCAGGTAGACTGTCCCTTTAAGAACTGGAATTCATATCACATATTTTTTTAAATGTTATAATTGTGCACTCTAATTATGATGAAGTGAGAGTGTCAATATAACAGAAACATATTCTTACCCAGATAGCAAACTGTTATTTTACCTCCACAGGATGATTCAGAAGGAAAATAATAATATATAACCTGGACATATGGAATACAGAAGGGATTTGCAACTTCTGCCAGGCTTGCATAAAAATTCTGTGAGAAATCACTAAGGGGGAATTCACTTGACAGCTTGACAGCTACAGTTAAATAGACAACACTTTTAATAAGATTAGCAATGAAAGAATAAAGAAAGAAACCCCCAAAATACAAAACTATATTTAAAAAAAAACTATTTCAAACAAAATAATATCTTATAAAATATATATTAGAATAGTATTAATTGTTGTTACTGTACAATATGAAACTATATGCAGCAGAGAAAAATGTGGTTCATTTGAATTTTTCGTAACAAATATTTGGTGAAATTAGTTTCCCCGAATATTCGTCTGCTGCACTTTTTATGAAACATTTATATTCATTATTGTTAAACAAATGTTAATGTTCCTTTGCTACAGGTGCACTAGAATTGACCTTGAAAAAAATGAAATCCTTCGGAGAAACGTACATCAGAGAGCATGCAGTGATACACAAAAATGACTCTTTAGGGGGGGTGGAGCTAACGGCAGATTAAGATGGCCGCACCACACTAAAGCTCCGGTAATAAACCGGGTGTCTATACTGTTAAAGGACACAGACACTGCAAAAGATCTCAAATTTTGACTTGGGGTTGTTAATTAGGTGCTCCGCAGTCAAACCGGAACATTTTTTTTTTTTGAATTAAAGATTTTTATTGAGGCAATACAAGAAAAAGAAAGAACATAAACATAATGTACATTTTACATCTCTTTGATAAATTTTGCATACAAGACATTGTTTATCCATTGGACAATGAAACCGTTACATATAAGAGAATGAAGAAATCTTAATTCAGACACCATCTGAGTATCTCACCAAAAGAACTCAATGAATATAGGGGACATTGTATGCAAGTACAAAATCAAATACATATAATCAAGCATTACCTCTTTTTTCCTTTTGTTTCCTATATAAACGCATAAGATAATGATAGATTTTAAACAACCCGAAAAACTTATACTTCTTATAGAGTGATATTTTAATTATAAAATATGTGTATTTATTATCTGAGAGTTTACAAATTATGGGGGATCATAACAAGTTGCTCCTACTAGATACACGTAAGTGGAGGACAAAGTGCCTCATTTTCTTTGAAGACAGAAGGCTAAGAGCAACTTATAACAGAATGATATCAATAGCGGGTAAATACCGCTTATATGTCCACCGAAAATGGGGGTGGACAGTAGCTAAAGGTGAGGGTGGGGGGGGGAGCCATATGTTATATTGAGTGAGCCCCTCTCCCGGGGAAATGTCAGCTATAGACGATGCGGGAAAAAGGAGAAGGGGTATGACCCGCAGGCAACCAGTACCGGCGGGAAAGGAAGGAGAGGGGCCTAGCAGTGATAGATAATTTGTACAAGCCATAAAATGAATGTAGTATGTGTTGAGTAGTTAAGTCACTGTGTCAATAGAACCCAGACTATAGGGCCTCTGTAGGGAGGGTGTCAGTAACTAGCTCTACAGTGAGTTGTTCATATATAGTTCCCGCCAGAGCTATAGCAAACTGTCTCGGCCGCAGACAGTCCGCTCGTGCAATATAGGGAGATAGTGTAGGGTAACCTTAAAGGGTAAACATAGTGGCATATATATAGCTAGCTTATTGGCTAGGAGATAGAGACAAATATAACAACATATGAAAGCATATTTAACTGAAGAATAGTCCTAACTGATTCCCAGGGACTAAACATCTCTGAGTGGATATACATGTAATCATGCTATTTAAATAGTTAAAGGTAGTATCCAACAGTGGTGCTGCCAGTATAAATTATATATTCAATGGGTGCTAGGAAGACATATGGCCAGGAGAGGGTGATTACATCTAATAAGTCCAAAAGAGTGAGATATTTGGAGTGCCGCGGCATAAGTGAGTGTATAGTAATTCACATTCTATAAAGTCTAAAGCATTCTAGGAATTATCCATTAAAGTAGATAGTGTATATCATCTAAGTAGCAGTAGTTGTGCATATAAATTATGCAGTTATATAGATGAATTATGTTAATACACTGTATAGATACACACAATATGCCCCAGATCTACCCCTAGTCACAAAAGCCAGAATATATACATCTTAGCATATGATGGTAGTGTAGGATGACTTTATATACAGATATGGAGGCACAAGAGATGAAGAGAAAAACGATAGTGAATCCAATAATAACATTATCTAACATAAGTGATAATTGTCAAGCTCACACAACAATTAATATCTGCAGCTATGTAGGCAGCTACTGGTAAGTGAGCTTAACAAAACCAGAGTTAAGCATGTGTATGACAAGAAATGAAAACTAATGTTAAGAGTTGTTTACACATGTCAAATCTAGCCAATATATTCAGATCTCCTTAAACTAAACGTTGCAAAAGAATGTGAAAACTAAAACACAGCAAATAATTTTGTAAAGTTTTGAGGTATATAGCCTCTATTTGAGTGAATCTAGTAGTGTCTCAAAAGTCATTTTAACCTTAGATATAAAGTTTAGCAGAGGAGAGTCTCAAATACACTCTTGGGCCGAATTAAACATATGTGACAGTGCAATGGCAGCTAATACAAGCAATTCTCAACATATAACTAATGACATTTATGAGGGGATATTGGAAAACAGTGCGTACAAATCTGCTATGTTTATGAGTATTACTGGTGACCGAGGAGGGCAAGACATGGTTCATATACTGGGACTTCCACCTAGCAAACAAACACAGCGGCATATACACATCATAGCTAAAGAGATTAAAAAAAAGTACAAATAGAGGAATAGAAGCTATAGATGAATCATAGGACTGAACAAACTATGCAAACCAATAAAATGTTAAACTTGCTTGCTTCTCTGTCCTAGTCTGTGTGAGCACAAAGATGGAAGATTAGTCACATTATGTTCCCAATAATAAATACAACAATCATAGTGAGAGCTTGAGCCGTCCATTGAGAAATGTTCCCGGGTGTGCAACTTAACCAACTCCACTTCTAAGTAGTTGGTCTGGACCGGTCAGAGTATATGGAAAGAATCTTAGTTGTGGAGACCAAACCTGTGGGCTGATGAAAGGAGCCGCAAACTGAGGCTGAGCGCAGAAGGGGTATAGTGTAAGGATAACTTTGAGCATTTGGAGCGAGGCTTAGACTTTGACAACGATCTAGCTGGTAAGTCCGGTAAATCACCTCTGGTGCGAAGTGTTGCTAAGGATAGCAGAGACCCAGGTTCCGGAAACAAAGAACAAGTCTCCTCTATGGTAGCCCCAATGGACTGCGGGTAGCTTGGGAAGTTGTATAGCACGTTTGATGCTTTTATATAGGTCTCATGGCATCGCATGCCTTCCCTGTAAGCGTCCTCTGTGTAGTGAGAAACATCGCAACTCACATGTGGTATATCTGACAGTTCATCTCTAGCGTATCCCACTGATCCACTTACCAAAGTCACCTCTTGGGTCCTGTTTATAGCTGCGTCGAGGGCCGCACTGAGGTCAGATTTATGAGCATCTAGTTTGAACATTAAGTTGCGCAGTATCGATATTGCCTGTCTCTCCATAGTGCGATAGACGGCTGAATTTCCAGTGTAGGATGTAGTGCGTAGTTCTTTAAAATGGCGGTTTGCCACGTACCTTCCTCACAGCAGTCCAGGAATTTTTATGCCCCTAAAGCAACTATAGTTGTGCTCTCTATTTCTTTGGTTCGAGTATTTAGTTCTCCACGGTTCATTGAGGCATAATGTGTAATATAAGAACAATTCACACGTTCTATATATTGATATATTTAAGTAAACATCAGGAGCTCTAAGGAGACACGTCCTGCTACTTCGTTAGTTGGCTCCGCCCCCCCGGAACATTTTTATACCCGCCAGAGCAACTTGTTTAAAAATATGATTGACTAACAGATCTGAGGCCTATATTACCTACTACACTGAGCGCGACCTCATCAGCACGCGAACCTCTGATCATAGGTTAGGTTGCCCATCGTAGTGAACTGATCCGGCTGTTCAATGCTACTGATTGCGGTAAAACATCTCTCTCCTTCCCTCTAAAGGCTGACCCTCTGGTAGTTGCGGCCGTAACTACGAAATCCTCTACGTCATCCGAATCCTTGAAAAATTCCACGTCAGTAGTAAGATCAGTCTGACAGTAGAGGCTCAAGAACAGGACACCTTGTGGAAACGGCACCCTTACAGGTCAGAGATCAGAGTGAGTACCCACTGAGTTACACATCGAGCTAAGGATGCATCTTAAAAATATAATGGCGCCACTTGTACCAGCACAGAGACATTGAAGTAACACATGCACATGTCATGAGTTAAACACTAATAGGGCAACTACCCTCCTTAGGGATCTACAATAAATTCCAATTCATGTGGAATATTCAAACATATTGCGTGTACTCTCAAATTGTATTGCTTTGACACCATCATATACTGCAGGATACCTTGCAATAGAGTAACCACCCACGAAGTTTTGATTTTCTAATTGCACGTCAATGTGATTCCTGCCTGCAATACCATCTCTCTGATATTTCTAGTACCTGTTATACAAATACAGTATATAAAAGCACTTTATCTGTGACTTGAGGCACGCTATTATCATCAGTCTTTGATCCTAAAGGGCACATACTCCTCCTCTCTTTCCCGCTGTTCACTGTAGCAGCGGATCATATCCTCTAATCCCTTTTCCGTGATCGCCCTGTGAGAGCAAACTCCCTGGGGAGTATAGAGTACTCTCCCTTCTACCTATATATCATTACATAGTTTGCAAAATGTCACAAAGGAGGGCCACAAAAAAATGACAAAATGCAAAAATTGTCGCAGAATAGTCAAAGTACAGTAAGTACTTTCTTCAAGTTCAAACATACAGAACAAGCTAAAAGTAAAAATGACTTTGAATTAACACAGTGTGACATGGTGTGACATGGTGGATAACCCGTGTGACATGGTGGATAATTCCAACCCATGTGACATGGTGGATAATTCCAGCTGCTCATCTCCATCAACCCAGGAAAACAGAGATGATACTCCAATTACTTATAGAGCTATGGAAGCACTCATTGAGCAGGTTAAATCCTGTATTAAAGATGAATGTGCGGACTTGAAGAAAGACATTAACGATCTCAGCTATAGAGTCAATTCACTGGAAGAGCATGCATTTGTTATGTCACAAAAAATGGCAGGCCTCGCATCTAGGATATCACAACAAAACCAACATATAACCGATCTTGAAGACAAGCTAGACGATTTGGAAAATCGTTCCAGACGAGGTAACCTTCGGTTCAGAGAAGTTCCGGAAATTGCAGAATTAGCAGGAGATAACACAGATGAATTCACCACTATAATTCTTGATAGGGCTCACAGAGCTTTACGCCCTAAACCATCAGAGGATTCTCCACCAAGAGACATTGTTGTCCACTTTCAAAACTACAGACAGAAAGAAGAGATATACAACATCGCCAGGAAACGACAAGCAATAATGTTCCGAGGACATCGAATCCAAATATTCCAAGACCTTTCCTTAAGAACCTTTTTAAAGGAGAAGATACTTTTTAACTCTAACCACTCATCTACGTTCACTAAACATCCCTTACAGATGGGTATTCCCCACCTCCGTGATCACTGTAAAAAATGGCAAAAAAATTGAATGTTCATCTTTGTCTGACATAGACAAATTTTGCAACATGATGAACATTTCGCTGCCTGTTAAGGGAGACTCTCAACCTTCTCATAGACAACCAAATAGACAGGACACTCCTAAGCCCCAAAGACGCCCGGGACCTGACACGCCCGCTAAACAACATAAACGCAGGCAAGCCACTTTGGCCAATTTGGAGGAAATGGACACAGAACCTCTAGGCTGAGTAAATGTGACTGTTTGTTCCTTTTTCTGTATCCGTTGATAACCTGTTACTACTATTTAATTTTGTGGCTAATACCTACCCTAGTAAACCTATTACATAGGTAGTTATATATTTGTTAACATGATGCTGTAGGTGCTAGTAAATTCAGTAGGAGTCTGCTTGTCTTCTACCTAGTTTGAGGTTGCTGTTCAAGTCAGAATATCTGTTTATTATTAAGTTATCTTAGTTGTACTCTAGACCGTATATTAGTCTACTTTAACCCGTAATGTTTACTTCCATGGCCAAACACTTAAAATCGCAGATTCATTGATCCCAACAGCTGTTTTTTTTATGTATTACACAATCACTCTCAAATTGTAATATTTATCTTTGAAACCAGCCAAGATAGAGGCTATACAACATACCCTGTAAACTTGAATGTTACTCCCCATTTACTTTGAGACATAACACAGTAAATGAACTACATCTTTATTAGAATTATCCATTACTCCATATGTCTATATATACTCCAGACTCGAGAAATACTACACCCTAGCAATGGATATGTATTTATGTTGTTATTTAAGATATTAAGTAGACATGTGCACGGCTAAAAAATTCGGTTCGTTTTCGGTTCGGATCGATTCGGACTTTTCAAATTTTGTTTCGGATCGAATCGGATTCGGCAAAATTTGAATAAATTCGTTTCGGATTTATTCGGATCCGAATAAATTCGTTTCGGATTTATTCGGATTCGGCTGAATTCGGTTCTATTCCGTTCCGAAATTCGGTATGTTTTTAGTACACTAACACCCATTTAGTACACTAAGTCACTAACACCCATAAACTACCTATGAATCACTAAACCGAGGCCCCCCCACATCGCAAACCCTATAATAACATTATTTAACCCCTAATCTGCCGATCGGATATCGCCGCAACCTACATTATAGCTATTAACCCCTAATCTGCTGTCCCTAACACCGCCGACCCCTACATTATAGTTATTAACCCCTAATCTGCCCCCCCCAACGTCGCCGCAATCTAACTACAAGTATTAACCCCTAATCTGCCGACCCGATATCGCCGCCGCCTACATTATAGCTATTAACCCCTAATCTGCTGTCCCTAACACCGCCGACCCCTACATTATAGTTATTAACCCCTAATCTGCCCCCCCCAACGTCGCCGCAATCTAACTACAAGTATTAACCCCTAATCTGCCGACCCGATATCGCCGCCGCCTACATTATAGCTATTAACCCCTAATCTGCTGTCCCTAACACCGCCGACCCCTACATTATAGTTATTAACCCCTAATCTGCCCCCCCCAACGTCGCCGCAATCTAACTACAAGTATTAACCCCTAATCTGCCGACCCGATATCGCCGCCGCCTACATTATAGCTATTAACCCCTAATCTGCTGTCCCTAACACCGCCGACCCCTACATTATAGTTATTAACCCCTAATCTGCCCCCCCCAACGTCGCCGCAATCTAACTACAAGTATTAACCCCTAATCTGCCGACCCGATATCGCCGCCGCCTACATTATAGCTATTAACCCCTAATCTGCTGTCCCTAACACCGCCGACCCCTACATTATAGTTATTAACCCCTAATCTGCCCCCCCCAACGTCGCCGCAATCTAACTACAAGTATTAACCCCTAATCTGCCGACCCGATATCGCCGCCGCCTACATTATAGCTATTAACCCCTAATCTGCTGTCCCAAACACCGCCGACCCCTACATTATAGTTATTAACCCCTAATCTGCCCCCCTCAACGTCGCCGCAATCTAACTACAAGTATTAACCCCTAATCTGCCGACCCGATATCGCCGCCGCCTACATTATAGCTATTAACCCCTAATTTGCTGTCCCTAACACCGCCGACCCCTACATTATAGTTATTAACCCCTAATCTGCCCCCCCCCCAACGTCGCCGCAATCTAACTAGAAGTATTAACCCCTAATCTGCCGACCGCAAATCGCCGCCACTATAATAAATGTATTAACCCCTAAACCGCCGCACTCCCGCCTCGCAAACACTATAATACATTTTATTAACCCCTAATCTGCCCTCCCTAACATCGCCGCCACCTACCTACAATTATTAACCCCTAATCTCCCGCCCCCAACGTCGCCGCTACTATAATAAGTTTATTAGCCCCTAAACCTAAGTCTAACCCTAACACTAACACCCCCTAACTTAAATATAATTTAAATAAAACGAAATAAGTTTACTATAGTTAAATAAATGAATCCTATTTAAAACTAAAGACTTACCTGTAAAATAAACCCTAATATAGCTACAATATAACTAATAGTTACATTGTAGCTATTTTAGGATTTATTTTTATTTTACAGGCAACTTTGTATTTATTTTAACTAGGTACAATAGTTATTAAATAGTTAATAACTATTTAATAACTACCTAGCTAAAATAAATACAAATTTACCTGTAAAATAAATCCTAACCTAAGTTACAATTACACCTAACACTACACTATCATTAAATTAACTAAATAAATGAATCATATTTAAAACAAAATACTTACCTGTAAAATAAACCCTAAGATAGCTGCAATATAACTAATAGTTACATTGTAGCTATTTTAGCATTTATATTTATTTTACAGGCAACTTTGTATTTATTTTAACTAGGTACAAAAGCTATTAAATAGTTATTGACTAATTAATAGCTACCTAGTTAAAATAATTACAAAATTACCTGTAAAATAAATCCTAAACTAAGTTACAATTAAACCTAACACTACACTGTCATTAAATAAATTAACTACAAGTACCTACAATAATCTACAATTAAATAAACTAAAGTACAAAACCCCCCCACTAAATTACAAAAAAATACAAACACTAAATTACAAAAAATAAAAAAATATTACAAGAATTTTAAACTAATTACACCTAATCTAAGCCCCCTAATAAAATAACAAAGCCCCCCAAAATAAAAAAAAATGCCCTACCCTATACTAAATTACAAAAGTTAACAGCTCTATTACCTTACCAGCCCTGAACAGGGCCCTTTGCGGGGCATGCCCCAAAGAAAACAGCTCTTTTGCCTGTAAAAAAAAAACACAATCCCCCCCCCCACATTACAACCCACCACCCACATACCCCTACTCTAACCCAAACCCCCCTTAAATAAACCTAACACTACCCCCCTGAAGATCTCCCTACCTTGAGTCGTGTTCACCCAGCCGGGCCGAAGTCTTCATCCGATGGGGCAGAAGAGGACATCCAGACCGGCAGAAGTCTTCATCCAAGCGGGGCAAGAAGAGGTCTTCCATCCATCATACAAGTACCAAAATACAAACAAACACTAAATTACCAAAAATAATAAAATATTACAATAATTTTAAACTAATTACACCTAATCTAAGCCCCCGACTAGCTATAATATAGCTTCAATATAACTAATAGTTACATTGTAGCTATTTTAGGATTTATATTTATTTTACAGGCAACTTTGTATTTATTTTAACTAGGTACAATAGTTATTAAATAGTTAATAACTATTTAATAACTACCTAGCTAAAATAAATACAAATTTACCTGTAAAATAAATCATAACCTAAGTTACAATTACACCTAACACTACACTATCATTAAATTAACTAAATAAATGAATCCTATATAAAACTAAAGACTTACCTGTAAAATAAACCCTAATATAGCTGCAATATAACTAATAGTTACATTGTAGCTATTTTAGCATTTATATTTATTGTACAGGCAACTTTGTATTTATTTTAACTAGGTTCAATAGCTATTAAATAGATATTGACTATTTAATAGCTACCTAGTTAAAATAATTACAAAATTACCTGTAAAATAAATCCTAACCTAAGTTACAATTAAATCTAACACTACACTATCATTAAATAAATTAACTACAAGTACCTACAATTAAATACAATTAAAAAAACTAAACTAAAGTACAAAAACCCCCCCACTAAATTACAAAAAATAAAAAAATATTACAAGAATTTTAAACTAATTACACCTAATCTAAGCCCCCTAATAAAATAACAAAGCCCCCCAAAATAAAAAAAAATGCCCTACCCTATACTAAATTACAAAAGTTAACAGCTCTATTACCTTACCAGCCCTGAACAGGGCCTTTTGCGGGGCATGCCCCAAAGAAAACAGCTCTTTTGCCTGTTAAAAAAAAACACAATACCCCCCCCCCCACATTACAACCCACCACCCACATACCCCTACTCTAACCCAAACCCCCCTTAAATAAACCTAACACTACCCCCCTGAAGATCTCCCTACCTTGAGTCGTGTTCACCCAGCCGGGCCGAAGTCTTCATCCGATGGGGCAGAAGAGGACATCCAGACCGGCAGAAGTCTTCATCCAAGCGGGGCAAGAAGAGGTCTTCCATCCATCAGAAAAGTACAAAAAAATAAACAAACACTAAATTAGCAAGAATAATAAAATATTACAATAATTTTAAACTAATTACACCTAATCTAAGCCCCCTACTAGCTATTAATATAGCTACAATATAACTAATAGTTACATTGTAGCTATTTTAGGATTTATATTTATTTTACAGGCAACTTTGTATTTATTTTAACTAGGTACAATAGCTATTAAATAGTTAATAACTATTTAATAACTACCTAGCTAAAATAAATACAAATTTACCTGTAAAATAAACCCTAACCTAAGTTACAATTACACCTAACACTACACTGTCATTAAATTAACTAAATAAATTAATCCTATATAAAACTAAATACTTACCTGTAAAATAAACCCTAATATAGCTACAATATAACTAATAGTTACATTGTAGCTATTTTAGCATTTATATTTATTTTACAGGCAACTTTGTATTTATTTTAACTAAGTACAATAGCTATTAAATAGATATTTACTGTTTAATAGCTACCTAGTTAAAATAATTACAAAATTACCTGTAAAATAAATCCTAACCTAAGTTACTATTAAACCTAACACTACACTATCATTAAATAAATTAACTACAAGTACCTACAATTAAATACAATGAAATAAACTAAACTAAAGTAAAAAAAAAAACACTAAATTACAAAAAATAAAAAAATTACAAGAATTTTAAACTAATTACACCTAATCTAAGCCCCCTAATAAAATAACAAAGCCCCCCAAAATAAAAAAATGCCCTACCCTATACTAAATTACAAAAGTAATCAGCTCTATTACCTTACCAGCCCTGAACAGGGCCTTTTGCGGGGCATGCCCCAAAGAAAACAGCTCTTTTGCCTGTAAAAAAAAACACAATACCCCCCCCCACATTACAACCCACCACCCACATACCCCTACTCTAACCCAAACCCCCCTTAAATAAACCTAACACTACCCCCCTGAAGATCTCTCTACCGTGTCTTCACCCAGCGGGCCGAAGTCTTCATCCGATCGGGCAGAAGAGGACATCCAGACCGGCAGAAGTCTTCATCCAAGCGGGGCAAGAAGAGGTCTTCCATCCATCAGAAGTCTCCGCTCCCGATGGATGAACAGAGAAGATGCCGCCTGGATCAAGACTTCTGATGGATGGAAGACCTCTTCTTGCCCCGCTTGGATGAAGACTTCTGCCGGTCTGGATGTCCTCTTCTGCCCGATCGGATGAAGACTTCGGCCCGCTGGGTGAAGACACGGTAGAGAGATCTTCAGGGGGGTAGTGTTAGGTTTATTTAAGGGGGGTTTGGGTTAGAGTAGGGGTATGTGGGTGGTGGGTTGTAATGTGGGGGGGTATTGTGTTTTTTTTTACAGGCAAAAGAGCTGTTTTCTTTGGGGCATGCCCCGCAAAAGGCCCTGTTCAGGGCTGGTAAGGTAATAGAGCTGTTAACTTTTGTAATTTAGTATAGGGTAGGGCATTTTTTTATTTTGGGGGGCTTTGTTATTTTATTAGGGGGCTTAGATTAGGTGTAATTAGTTTAAAATTCTTGTAATTTTTTTTATTTTTTGTAATTTAGTGTTTGTTTTTTTTGTACTTTAGTTTAGTTTATTTCATTGTATTTAATTGTAGGTACTTGTAGTTAATTTATTTAATGATAGTGTAGTGTTAGGTTTAATAGTAACTTAGGTTAGGATTTATTTTACAGGTAATTTTGTAATTATTTTAACTAGGTAGCTATTAAACAGTAAATATCTATTTAATAGCTATTGTACCTAGTTAAAATAAATACAAAGTTGCCTGTAAAATAAATATAAATGCTAAAATAGCTACAATGTAACTATTAGTTATATTGTAGCTATATTAGGGTTTATTTTACAGGTAAGTATTTAGTTTTATATAGGATTAATTTATTTAGTTAATTTAATGACAGTGTAGTGTTAGGTGTAATTGTAACTTAGGTTAGGGTTTATTTTACAGGTAAATTTGTATTTATTTTAGCTAGTTAGTTATTAAATAGTTATTAACTATTTAATAGCTATTGTACCTAGTTAAAATAAATACAAAGTTGCCTGTAAAATAAATATAAATCCTAAAATAGCTACAATGTAACTATTAGTTATATTGTAGCTATATTAATAGCTAGTAGGGGGCTTAGATTATGTGTAATTAGTTTAAAATTATTGTAATATTTTATTATTCTTGCTAATTTAGTGTTTGTTTATTTTTTTGTACTTTTCTGATGGATGGAAGACCTCTTCTTGCCCCGCTTGGATGAAGACTTCTGCCGGTCTGGATGTCCTCTTCTGCCCCATCGGATGAAGACTTCGGCCCGGCTGGGTGAACACGACTCAAGGTAGGGAGATCTTCAGGGGGGTAGTGTTAGGTTTATTTAAGGGGGGTTTGGGTTAGAGTAGGGGTATGTGGGTGGTGGGTTGTAACGTGGGGGGGGGGGATTGTGTTTTTTTTTTACAGGCAAAAGAGCTGTTTTCTTTGGGGCATGCCCCGCAAAGGGCCCTGTTCAGGGCTGGTAAGGTAATAGAGCTGTTAACTTTTGTAATTTAGTATAGGTTAGTGCATTTTTTTTATTTTGGGGTGCTTTGTTATTTTATTAGGGGGCTTAGATTAGGTGTAATTAGTTTAAAATTCTTGTAATATTTTTTTATTTTTTGTAATTTAGTGGGGGAGGTTTTGTACTTTAGTTTAGTTTTTTTAATTGTATTTAATTGTAGGTACTTGTAGTTAATTTATTTAATGATAGTGTAGTGTTAGGTTTAATTGTAACTTAGGTTAGGATTTATTTTACAGGTAATTTTGTAATTATTTTAACTAGGTAGCTATTAAATAGTCAATATCTATTTAATAGCTATTGAACCTAGTTAAAATGAATACAAAGTTGCCTGTACAATAAATATAAATGCTAAAATAGCTACAATGTAACTATTAGTTATATTGCAGCTATATTAGGGTTTATTTTACAGGTAAGTCTTTAGTTTTATATAGGATTCATTTATTTAGTTAATTTAATGATAGTGTAGTGTTAGGTGTAATTGTAACTTAGGTTATGATTTATTTTACAGGTAAATTTGTATTTATTTTAGCTAGGTAGTTATTAAATAGTTATTAACTATTTAATAACTATTGTACCTAGTTAAAATAAATACAAAGTTGCCTGTAAAATACATATAAATCCTAAAATAGCTACAATGTAACTATTAGTTATATTGAAGCTATATTAATAGCTAGTAGGGGGCTTAGATTAGGTGTAATTAGTTTAAAATTATTGTAATATTTTATTATTTTTGCTAATTTAGTGTTTGTTTGTATTTTGGTACTTGTATGATGGATGGAAGACCTCTTCTTGCCCCGCTTGGATGAAGACTTCTGCCGGTCTGGATGTCCTCTTCTGCCCCATCAGATGAAGACTTCGGCCCGGCTGGGTGAACACGACTCAAGGTAGGGAGATCTTCAGGGGGGTAGTGTTAGGTTTATTTAAGGGGGGTTTGGGTTAGAGTAGGGGTATGTGGGTGGTGGGTTGTAATGTGGGGGGGGGATTGTGTTTTTTTTTTACAGGCAAAAGAGCTGTTTTCTTTGGGGCATGCCCCGCAAAGGGCCCTGTTCAGGGCTGGTAAGGTAATAGAGCTGTTAACTTTTGTAATTTAGTATAGGGTAGGGCATTTTTTTTTATTTTGGGGGGCTTTGTTATTTTATTAGGGGGCTTAGATTAGGTGTAATTAGTTTAAAATTATTGTAATATTTTTTTATTTTTTGTAATTTAGTGGTTTTTTATTTTTTGTAATTTAGTGGGGGGGTTTTGTACTTTAGTTTATTTAATTGTAGATAATTGTAAGTACTTGTAGTTAATTTATTTAATGATAGTGTAGTGTTAGGTTTTATTGTAACTTAGGTTAGGATTTATTTTACAGGTAATTTTGTAATTATTTTAACTAGGTAGCTATTAATTAGTCAATAACTATTTAATAGCTATTGTACCTAGTTAAAATAAATACAAAGTTGCCTGTAAAATAAATATAAATGCTAAAACAGCTACAATTTAACTATTAGTTATATTGCAGCTATATTAGGGTTTATTTTACAGATAAGTATTTAGTTTTAAATAGGATTCATTTATTTAATGATAGTGTAGTGTTAGGTGTAATTGTAACTTAGGTTAGGATTTATTTTACAGGTTAATTTGTATTTATTTTAGCTAGGTAGTTATTAAATAGTTATTAACTATTTAATAACTATTGTACCTAGTTAAAATAAATACAAAGTTGCCTGTAAAATAAAAATAAATCCTAAAATAGCTACAATGTAACTATTAGTTATATTGCAGCTATCTTAGGGTTTATTTTACAGGTAAGTCTTTAGTTTTAAATAGGATTCATTTATTTAACTATAGTAAATTTATTTCGTTTTATTTAAATTATATTTAAGTTAGGGGGTGTTAGTGTTAGGGTTAGACTTAGGTTTAGGGGTTAATAACCTTATTATAGTAGCGGCGACGTTGGGGGCGGGAGATTAGGGGTTAATAATTGTAGGTAGGTGGCGGCGATGTTAGGGAGGGCAGATTAGGGGTTAATAAAATGTATTATAGTGTTTGCGAGGCGGGAGTGCGGCGGTTTAGGGGTTAATACATTTATTATAGTGGCGGCGATTTGCGGTCGGCAGATTAGGGGTTAATACTTGTAGTTAGATTGTGGCGACGTTGGGGGGGGCAGATTAGGGGTTAATAACTATAATGTAGGGGTCGGCGGTGTTAGGGACAGCAGATTAGGGGTTAATAGCTATAATGTAGGCGGCGATATCGGGTCGGCAGATTAGGGGTTAATACTTGTAGTTAGATTGCGGCGACGTTGGAGGGGGCAGATTAGGGGTTAATAACTATAATGTAGGGGTCGGCGGTGTTAGGGACAGCAGATTATGGGTTAATAGCTATAATGTAGGCGGCGGCGATATCGGGTCGGCAGATTAGGGGTTAATACTTGTAGTTAGATTGCGGCGACGTTGGGGGAGGCAGATTAGGGGTTAATAACTATAATGTAGGGGTCGGCGGTGTTAGGGACAGCAGATTAGGGGTTAATAGTTATAATGTAGGTGGCGGCGATATTCGGTCGGCAGATTAGGGGTTAATAAAATAATGCAGGTGTCAGCGATAGCAGGGGCGGCAGATTAGGGGTTAATAAGTGTTAGATTAGGGGTGTTTAGAGACTCGGGGTACATGTTATGGTGTTAGGTGCAGACTTAGTGTTTCCCCATAGGAAACAATGGGGCTGCGGTGTTAGTTTTTTTTCAGCCGAAACTCCCATTGTTTCCTATGGGGAAATGCCGAATTTTAACGAGCTAATTCGGATTTATTCGGAGATACGGCAGCTATTTCGGATTCATTCGGTAGATTCGGAAGTATTTTAATTCGGAAATCCGAATCGATCCGAATCTCCGAATTTACCGAATTTACCGAATTTACGAATTAATCCGAAACGAACCGCACATGTCTAATATTAAGAGACACCAGATTTTTGGTAGGTTTTACCCAATTCAAATTAATATTAAAGTTATGTTGGGTTAATGTTATTATGCTCTAGAGGCATTGTGAATTTTGTATAGGTTTATTTTAGAATACACTGTTTATCACTAGGAACAAAATGTTAGAACTATACTAATACTGATTTATGTACTGGTTATATAAAGCCTTCTACACTGATCTACATTAGTTTCATAAGTTTAACTCTATAGGTTTAATAACTCTATCTTAGGTACATTTTCATAGCAAATACAATGTTGCCCTATGTCGTCTCAATATACCCTAAGGACGAGTGATATAACACTTTTACTGAATGACTATTTAGCTTGGGGTCTTAGAACTGTGTAGACTCCTCACACTCTCCCTTTTTTACATGGACACCAGGTTTGTTATATAGCTCCCTAGTTAATTAACAAACAGCCAGGATTTGTGTGGTTTTACACTAACACAGTTCCTGAAATATCCCAACCCAGATATCTTCCCTTCTAATACTCATACTAGATTATTTTTATTACTAATCCTTCAACACCCACCCAATCCAATATCCTGACTAGTTCTCTTTGATACACTTATCTATTTTTTAATAGTTTCTAGTCCACAGCGAACATGACAACACACTATGGAGTAGGTACACTTCATATAGCGACTCAAAATGTCAAAGGCTTCCTATCAGTGGAAAAACGATATATAGCCTACTATGATTAAAAAAAAAAAAAAAAATTAGATATTGTCATGACCCAGGAAACTCATTTCAAAAGACACAGCGAACCTACACTATCCACAAGATACTACGATAAAAACTTCTGTAGTTCAGGTCCCCATAGGAAAAATGGAGTATGCATATCCCTCAAGCGCAATACCCCCTTTGAACTTTTGCAAAAATACACTGATAAAGAGGGTAGAATTTTGATATAATTTTGATCCTGGTCGGACTCTGCTACGGGAGCACGGTCACACTAGCAAACAACTATGCTCCAAATAAGCCCACTCCCTTTTTCTTCAGGTCCCTGGTTAACACATTACTAGACATTTCTAAAGGCCCAATTATGAGAACAGTCCATACAACTCGGAAAGACTATACCTTTTTCTCCCACCTACAGCACTCATATTCTAGACTAGACTATATTCTCTGTAATCAGGCACTTCTATCAAATCTCATTCACTCTAAAATATCTCACACACCTTGGTCTGACCATAGTATGGTCATCACCACGTTTAAATGGTCTAATAAATCCCAAAACACATTCAATTGGAGACTTAACGACTCCATCCTCACAAATCAGGAAACCGTAGATGAAATGAAAAAAATTTTGGATGAATATTTCCTCATAAATAAACCTGAGGATACACCAGCCGCAAACAATTGGGAGGCATATAAATGCTACATACGTGGTGTACTAATAAAACATAATGCCAAGCAACGAAAACTCAGATCTGCTCAGTTTACTTCACTGACGAGCAACCTTACCACCCAAGAAGCTATTCATAAATCAGATCCAACATCCACCCAAAAACTCACCAAGCTAACTGAAGTGAGAGATAACCTTAACAAATTTCTTATACAAAACACACACATGAGAGCCCTAACTACCAAATCATTTTTTTTTGTAGAGAGCTATAAGGCAGGATGCCTACTGGCCAGATCACTTAAAAAACAAAAATATACTACATTTATTAGATGCCCCACACACGCTTTGGGCGAGCCCATTACCAAAAATTAAGATATTGCAGATTCCTTTGTTTCCTATTACTCTAAACTCTACAATCTAAATAATAAAACAACACCTGATAAAATAAATAAAATAGAAACATATTTAACAACATTGGAAACTCCTTCTATTACAGATGAAGACAGACAATTTTTAGACTCCCCTATAACATTACGAGAAATCAAAACCACAATAAACGCACTCCCTAATTGTAAGTCCCCGGGCCTGATGGCCTCACAGCAAAATTTTATCAACTCCTCCAGAATCAAATGAGCCCACACCTACATACACTCTTTACTGCTATTGATCAAGGTAACGCCTTTTCCCAACCCCTATTAGAAGCCCTAATCACTGTTATTCAGAAACCAGATAAAGCAAAAAGACCAAGTAGGTAATTATAGACCAATATTGCTTATAAATATTGGCATAAAGATTTATGCCAAAATACTCGCGAATCGTATGAATGTAATCTTACCAAAAATTGTCCATCCAGATCAAATAGGATTTGTTAGAGGCCGAGACGCAAAAGACAACACTATCAGACTATTACATTCCTTACAAAATGCCTATGACAATCACACTCCTCTTGCCCTTCTTTCCACTGATGCGGAAAAGGCCTCAGACAGGGTGGACTGTCAGTTCATGTGGAAAACCCTGTCGAAATTTGGCTTTTCAAACACGTTTATTACCAGGATCCAAGCCCTATACCACGGACCTAGAGCTAAAGTTAGAATAAATAATAATATCTCACAATCATTCCTCATTTCCAATGGCACACATCAAGGATGCCTGCTCTCACCCCTGCTTTTTGCCCTCACAGTAGAAATTCTAGCAATACAGATCAGAAATCACCCAGATATACAAGGCATACAATATGACAACATTACTCAAAAATGCTTCCTGTTTGCGGATGATGTGATCCTCACTCTACAATCCCCATCTACCGCATTGCCTGCTTTAATTAAGACCCTAGAAAACTATAAACAAGTCTCTAATTTCTCCATTAATATGGAAAAATCCGGACTAATACCAATCAATTTATCATCACAGGATATAGAACACATCATACGAAATTCGCTATTACAGATAAACTTAAATACCTTGGCTTACTAATTCCAAAAAATGCTCATTATTTATTCTCCGATAATTTTACCTCTCTCCAACTGAACGTTAAGAATCTGTTGGAGACCTGGCATAAACAAGGTCATCTGTCCTGGATGGGCAGAATCAACATGGTTAAAATGATGATAGTATTTGTACCTCTTCCAAACACTACCAATGGCCCTACCCAACGCCTATCTCAGGACACAAAAAAGATTGACAAATTTGTTTATTTGGTCCTATAAAAGACCTAGAGTAGCTCAGCACACCTTATATCTTAGCAAAGAGGATGGAGGACTTAATGTCCCTAATATAACCAATTACTATAGAGCAGCACATTTATCAAGAGTGATATCATTGAATCACTCTCCCCCTGCTAACCTGTGGGTACAGATTGAGAGTTATCTGTCCCAAGTCAAAAATATGAGGGATATAGCCTGGCTACCTAAAAATTCTAGACCACATATATTACAGCGTAATAGATATATCAAGGCTACTCTCGAGGTTTGGGATTATGTGATTGCTCCTACGAATGGAGTGTCCACCTTGGTATCTCCTTTGACTCCGATGTTGCACAATCACTTATTCTTGCAGCATAGCTCTTTCACCCATACTAATGTAAATAAGATGTTACAGAATCTCCCTATATACTTAATCATGGACTCTGTCGGTGTTAAAGACAGAATTCTGCTCAATGAGGAACTGGGGTCCCCTTTTCATAATTGGTATGCGTATTTACAAATTAGACATGCACTTAATAACAGCCCATATAAGCAGGATGTACTGAGACCATTAACGCCTTTTGAACAGTTATGTGTTAACCCTAACATCAAAAAAGCACACCTTTCTACGACATATAAAATTCTTAGAGGTTCCTTTCCAGAAAAACGACCTGCATACTTGCTGAAGTGGAACGAGGAGCTATTTGGTGACTTAGACAATGAAGATTGGAAACGTTGTTTCCACCTGACTCACTCTTCCTCCACTTCTCTATGTCTGAATTGAATTACAAAATAATTGCCCGTTGGTACTTAACACCTCATCGTCTATGAATTATCTATCCTGCCGCTTCCTCTAGCTGCTGGAGGAGATGTGGAGACGTAGGTACTATGACTCATATTTGGTGGTCCTGCCCTAATCTAGCTAGTTTTTGGTCACAGGTAGAGCAAAGTATGAACCACATCTTGGGTACGAATATTTCCCTCAACCCCCACATTATCCTCCTCAACCACACCCCGCGTCTCAACTGTGTATACCGTAAGAAATTACTTCTCATAATGCTAACTTGTGCTAAGAGGTTAATTCCAAGACTATGGAAGACACAAGAGGTACCCACTTTTTCTTAATGGGTCTCAGAAGTAGACCATACCATCTCACTTGAAAGAATGCACTACTGTTATTTAGGCAAGCAGGACTTCATAATTAATATACTATTCCTATGGGAACAAAGGCTACATAATAATGTAGGACAATTTTGAAACTTTGTTATGGCGAACGACTAGAAACAAATGTATTGGATTGCACTATCTTGTTTTACTCTACTGGTCAGGCCATGAGGAATATTTATACTTGTGGATATAGAATGGTCCTGAGAAACTGCAAATAATATAGGATATTTTACCCCTACCCCCACTCTACCCCTTTTCCTGTGCACCCTTTTCATTTCCCCCTGCCCTCCCCGTTCCTTTATTTGTATTTCTTTTATTGTCCAAACCTTTTAATCCCTGAAAAATTGTGGGTCACCGTTCCAATATAAAGTTTATTTCTTTGAAATTGTTAACAATGGTATATGTTGCACTATTGTGAAATTAAATTCACAAATATTTGAACATAAAAATGACTCTTTAGTAGGCGGTCTTACCTGTTGGCTCCAAAATCTGTGAAAGACGCCAAGTTGGTGCTTCTTTCAGTTGAAGAGTTGTTTCTTTGTAAACTTTACATTATAAGCCTGCATGCAACTTGAAAAATACAAAAACAGTCCGGATCCTCAGAAATAAAATGATTAAGGCTTTATTCCAATTCACATGTCCGGTACACAGGAGCAAAAGGAGGACTGGTCTTATGCATTTTGGCGTTGAGCTGCATTCATAGATGGTAACTTCCAAGATTGCTTCACCGTTGGGGTAAGTGAATTTAGCTATGAATTTTATTTTGCTGTTTATGGAATGACAGTACTTTGGTCCATTATTAATATTTATGGACCTTGTGCCATTTTGGAACGTGGACTTCTTCTTTTATCCTGCATGCAACGTGTCCTGTATCATTGCTTTTAATAATACATTTTATATTTTGGATACAGTTGCGATATTGCCTATCACTGGAGGGTCACCTTATACATATGCCAATAACACAGAGCTCAGACATAGCTCTCTTAAACGTGAGTAAGGTCCATCTGTCTGTGCAGGTTTTATTTATATCAACAGAACTTCACTATACTTGTTTACATTGTCTTTAAGGTCATCAATGGATGCAATCCTTTAACTTCTATGACATCTTGGGACTATATCCTTTAAATCAATGGTGCATTCAATACTTTTTCATCAATAGTGCACCCAATACCAATTTAAATTTGGTTAACTTTTTTCTAAACATTGTTGCACATTTGTGTTACATAAATTAATATATATTTGACATCTAAGAGCCCAGTGTATGTCTAATTCACATTTTATTGTTTGATAGTATATTATTTTTACTTTGTGAGTTTACACTGATCTGTGATATATTATCTACTAAAGTTAAGTATTTTAACCTGTAAAGGTAATTTAAAGAAAATGAAGGAATACTGATGAACTTCGTCAGTATTTCTTCATTTTCTTTAAATTAAGTTGGTGCATTTGTTCGCATATTCGCATATGAAACAGATGCAAATGCCTAATATAGAGCAATGCAGCCACTGCAACAATATACAGCCCCTGCTCTGTAATGTGCTTGCTAAACTGTATAGCATGAAACGGCTTGTGAAGAAGATAACAATATCACTGATCTGTGAATGTGCACCTCTTTTGTTGAAATGTGCAAGAATACTTTAGCTCCAAAATGGCGAGCACCTACTGTGAGGATGCAGAGTTTTACTAACTAGCACTTGTAAGGGGTTAAAACAGACCTGCAGCTTTGAAGACAGGTGCAGGAACAGGATATAAAACAATACCATTGTGAGTAGTAACCATGATACTGTAGTATCCAGCACTTTAAACCCCATAACGACTGCAGCGTACCCTGTACGTCGCAAGTCATTAAGGGTTTGTCTGGGTATAATAGCGGGGGTCTTACCGTGAGCGGCAAGACCGCCCTATTAGACACTCCCTCCTGACGGCTATTGAAGACACCTCCATAGAAAGACCAGAGACATAAGGAGTTAATGTCCCTTTTAAATGTTTTTATTGCACCTACAGTTCCTAGTACTACATCCAGTTCCCTTACCTTTTTGTCTACAACTGCCACTTAGAATGTAAACTCTCTTTAGGTAACAGAACCCTACAATACCTCTGCCCATTCTGCCTTGCCTGCCTTACCTTTATTTATTGTAGCCCCCCTATATGATTCCGATTAATCTGCTGGTGCTGGTTTTATGGCAAGAAAATATGCTAAAGAAGATGGAACCCAACACCAGGGACACCACCAAATTCTAATGAAGATAATCTGGAAAACAAAAGATGATTGTTAATCCATATTATAAAAAAAACACACAGAACCAAAGCCTGTAGAATCAGAATATCATGGATATCAAATATACGAATTTGAGAAATGTACAACTATAGTATAGAAGAGTCATCTCCTACATAGCTCAGAATATAATCATTTTGTACATTTGATACAGACTGTCAATTTACAGTTCATCATACATTTTCAAAATAAATTATTAGAACAGTTTGAAGCATATAATTATTTTATTTTTTTTAACCTGGGCTGACATTTACCTCTGGCCTGATCACAACATCTCCTTATCCTACATGTTGGGTGATGCAAATTAAAATAGTTTTATGTAAGCCAGTTTATATTGCTTTATTTGGCATGTTAACCATTCACACTGGCATAGACTTGATTTTATCTGAAAGATTGCATCACACCAAACTTAGATGTAATGTGATATGAAGCAATACATATGAAATTAATATCTAATATATATCCTAATTAGAAGGATAACAAAGTCAAAATTAAACTTTCATGATTCAACTTTCCATTTTACTTTATCTAATTTGCTTTGTTCCCTTAGTATTCTTTAGTGAAAGACTATGTAGGTAGTATCAGGAGCACCAATGCACAATAGGAAGCTAGCTGCTTATTGATAGCTGCATTTATATGCCTCTTGTCATTGGCTCACCCATTGTGTTGAGCTATCTCCCAGTAGGGCTTTGCTGCTCCTTCAACAAAGGATACCAACAGAATGAAGCAAATAAAAGTAAATGTTACAGTTGCTTTATTAAAATTGTATGTTCTATCTGAATCATGAAAGAAAAAAAAATTGATTTCATGTCTTTTTATTGAATAAAGACATATAAGAAACAAATAGTATTTGAATAAATATATCCTAAATAATTAGAAACATTGTGGGTCATATTACGAGTTGAGTACTAAAGCGATATTTGCACTCAACTGAGTAATACCAGCGCACGCTAATGTGCTCTGATATTATGAGTTAGGTTCAATGCAAACGTGACCTCGCGTTTCCATTGCAGGGAAGCATTGCACTTATGAGAGTGCGCTTCCATAGGCTCCAATGGGAGTCTCGTTCTGATGCCGTCATATAAGTGCAGCGAAGAGGGTAAGTTGCGCAAGAATGGGGAGCACATTTAAAATATATATATGTATATGAATATATGTATGTGTTTATATGTGTATATACACATATTAACACATACATTAATAAGTATATAAGCATATACATATATATTTACTGGGAATACGCAGTTCCCATAAACCGCTATGTAACACACCACACCCGCCAACTATTAACCCCTTAAAACTGCCTAGTGCAGTATTTGTTTAGGAAAAAATAAAAGACCCTCTATTTTGGGGGCACTTTTAGAAAGTTTAACAGAGATCTGATCTCTGGTTAATTTTCTGAGCTCTAATTGCTACCGCAAGATCTCGGTAGCAATAACAGCCACTTGTAATAGCTGGTTATGTATCACACTCCCACGATAAATTAGTGCTCTACTTGTAATCTAGTCCTGTATGTACAACTAAAATATTTTTTAAGATTATTACATACTTTTTTATATTGTACAATACATTTGAAATCAGATTCATTTAAGAGCAAATTTACATATCTATTATATTTGTAAATTAACTAGGCATAAAGATAGCAAGATAACAAAGAAAAATTGATAATAGGAGTAAATTAGAAAGTTGCTTAAAATTGTATGCTCTATCTGAATCATGAAAGAAAAATATTTGGGTTCAGTGTCCCTTTAAGTGTAAGCTTCTACAATTAAAAAACAAAGTAGTATCTTTAAAAAAAAAAAAAAAAAAACTGCACAAACAGTTTTTAGGGGTTCAAGTTGGCGAGTGTGGGGTGTTAGAAAGGAAAACGGCACTGAACAGTGTCATTACAGTGCGGTCTATGGGGACTGTGTGTTCACTCTAAATATATATGTATATGCTTATATACTATATTTGTATGTGTTAATATGTGTATATACACATATAAACACATAAATATATATGTATATAGTCATATACATATATATATTTTAAATGTGCTGTCCATCGTGCGCGACTTACCTCCTTTCACTGCGCTAGGTTCTGTGCCGTGCATGAGGGCATCAAAACGAGGCTCCCATTAGAGCCGCCTATAGAAGCGTGCTCTCGTGAGTGCAAAGCTTCCATGCAATGCTACCGTGAGGTCACCTTCGTATTGTGCTTTACTTGTAATACCAGGGCACATTTGCATGCGCTGGTATTACTGAGTGGAGTGCAAATCTTGCACTTGCGAAAGCGCAATTTTGTGCTCCACTCTTAATCTGGCCCAATGTGTGTATGTGATATTGTAATCTGGGTCATGAACAACACTATTTTGATGATTATTTTAAATATACTTGGTTGTATACTAGTTGTATAATTATTCTTATATAACTATCACTCTCATGGTGAAAAACAACATATTTTTTATCCTTTGTGCTACTTACCCTGCACATATTGGTTTTGTTTATACATCATTATATCTTTTGATAAAACTTACATTTCTAAAATGTTTTTACTGAGAATGAAAGAAATAAAATTACTGCTGTTCTGTAAATACTTTTTAATTTAAATAAATGTTGCCAATTATTTAATAAAAAAACATTTGCAATTAAATATATATGATTAATGGTTGTGTATATTTTACAATGCTCAATTAAAAAAAGATAGCTAAATTTAACTGGAATTTTCAAGTGGAATATTTTAAGAGGTATCAGAAGATAAGTATATTTCTATAGAGATACACTAGTAAGGATGCCAGACTCAAGAGGCATAACAAGTTTTTACTTCAAAGCAATGAGGACAGATTATTATATCAGACTAGTATGTACTTGACAAAGGTTGAAGATTTAAAGAGATTTCAGAAATGTGTACAATACAACAACAAATAAAAAATCTGTACACAAAATGGACAAAAGGAAACTCTTCAAAGAACATTTCAGATATTTTAGCAGAGAGTTTAGAAAAAATACCAGGTGGCCCAGTTATTGATTTTGATGCTTATAAGATTAAAGACAAGAAATTAAAAAAAAAACAAAAAAAAAAACGCAAAATCTGTGATTGTGGAAAATTTTGTTGATATTTAATATTATTATAAATATGTTCTGCAATGTAGTTTGTGATACCTTGTCTGCTAGTTAATATTTCATAATTCATTGCTATTATGTGTTAGAGGATTTGTAATACTTGAAATGCTACAAATCATAACTGTTTCACTGTGCATTTAAGCCTTTATGCTTTTATAGTAACCATCTGTGACAAATGTATAATGTGAATCATTTTCATTTGGGGGGAGGCAGATGTAGCTTGCTGTGATTGAGAAATGCGACTGAGCCACAGTATCTGCTGCTGTGTTTACCATCCAAAATTCTACCTACAGCTCAGCCCACTTATATATCCACACAGAATCTCAAATACCAGTTCTATCATATCATTCTTTCCTCACAGTGGGTTTTTGTGGATTATATTTAACTCTTTGGCTGCCACTGAATGCTGAAACACACTGCATATCAGTGCCTTGCAGCAGTGCTCGCTAGCAACCACAGTTATTATCAAAAATGTGTTACCGGGTTTTTACTCATTTTTATTAGCTGATAGAAAAGATGTTAATTTTGCAATTGGTAGAAAGTGTATATAAGAAATTGAGCATTAACATAAAGTAACTATCAGCCAATGAAAATTAGTAGAAGCATGGTGACTTGTTTTTGATAATAATCGGGTATATTAGTTTACATTTAAATAGTCCTTACTTATTTTTTTCAGGAAAAATTATTTAAACATGTTAAATACTGCTCTTTTACATATACAATAGTGCATTTTAGTGTATGGTGTCTCTTTAGTATGAACATACTTCTGTTTTAGGTCAAATTTAAAATAAGTGGTTCTATTTTACTGAAACTCAGCATTTTTAAAAATATATATATATGGCGGATTAGGGGTTATTCTTGTAGTGATATATGTAAAAGGGATCCGTTACTTCAAGGGACAGTCAACACCAAAAGTGTTATTGTTTAAAAAGATAGATAACTCTCTTACTACCCATTCCCCAGCTTTGCACAACCAACATTGTTATATATATATATATATATATATATATATATATATATATATATATATATATATATATATACAGTATATATATATATATATATATAACATTTAAACCTCTAAATGTCTCCCTGTTTCTAAGCCACTACAGACAGCCTCTTATCACATGCTTTTTTATTTGCTTTCCACAACAGGAGACACGCTTACATGGGATCCCCCCATGTACAGGATCAACCCTGAAGGCAGCACACGGAACATGGCAATAATGCTAAGAGGAGCCGTGGCAGAAGGGAGACAGGTACATGATAATTGATCGATAGTGTTGGGGGACGCTTCAGCAGTGTGTTTTCCATTAGCCTTTACTGTGGGGTTAGTGCCTGTTTACCCTGGCTTAGCTGCACCTTGGCATCCATTATGCTTAAATGATCTTCATATTTGTACTATATATTTGTACTACCATTTGGATTTTGGACAGATAACTTTGAAGATATATTTTTGAAGACAGTTACATGAACATCCGTATATAGTGGATTTACAATATCGTTTGTTCTAGGTGCACCTGACTTTGCTATAGCCGGTCTATTAAGTTTGGTACTAAGGGATCCCTAGTATGTGCATTTTTTCATTTGTATATTAAAGTGTGTTTTGTATTTTGGCATATTTGGTCTCTGTTTAATATTTGTGCAGTTGTGCTTTTTCCCTAGACTTTCAGGAACCTCTTATTTGAGGTACCTACTCCCTTTCTGTCTGTTTTACATATGTATTATCTCTCTAGGATGCACCTGCTCTATATATGAAGGCAAATATTTAGGAATGAACTGACCTTTCTTTTTAATTATGGTACTAAAACATCCCCAATCTTTCAGATTGTACCCCCATTTTTCCAAGGAGATGGACTGAACAGCACCTCCCAGCCACTCACATGACATCCCAACCACTCTCCTGGACCACCAACTCTGCCCACAGATCACCCCTAATCCTGCCCTATTTACACTGCCCACTGACCACACATAACCCACCCATCCCTCATTGTATTGTGTGCTAGAACTGCCACTGTTCTAGTCTCTCTACAGAGTACCCCCTTGGCAAATACCAGCTCCTGGAAGCGTTGTCATTTGTTATCTGCTTTTGATGTCACTGAAAATATTGAAATACCATTTTGGAAAACTTCTAGTAGAAACAACAAATATATATTTTAAAGTAAATTTTTAATTATAGCTGCTCATTAAGTGTCATTGAGAAACAGTTCACCCGGTATTTCTGATTGAACCTTACCCCTAGCATACAAACATTGTCCTCATACATCACATAAGGAGCATGGTTGCCATGGCAACCCATCAGCAACAAATAATCAAATACGTGTACATGATGTTTATACTTGCAGGGATTATAACTGTCTGCTCCTAATAAATTACATCACATTAGCAAGAAACTATCTCTTAAAAGTATAATGACGGCAAAACAAGAATAGAGGCAGCAGACACGTCTGGCCACTTTTCTGTATTAGTTAATAAAAACAAGACACACAGGGGCCCATTTAACAAGCTCCGTAGGGAGCTTGTGGGCCCGTGTTTCTGGCGAGTCTTCAGACTCGCCAGAAACAGCTGTTATGAAGCAGCGGTCTAAAGAGCGCTGCTCCATAACCCTGTCTGCCTGCTCTGAGCAGGCAGACAGACATCGCCGCAATTCGACCCGATCGGGTTGATTGACACCTCCCTGCTGGGGGCCGATTGGCCGTGAGTCAGCAGGGGGTGGCATTGCACCAGCAGCTCTTGTGAGCTGCTGATGCAATGTTAAATGTTAGCGAGGTCTTGCGGACCTGATCCACACTGTCGGATCAGGTCTGCAAGACCTTTAATAAATAGGGGCCACAGAATGTACCACGTTCTTGCCTAGTGGCACAGGTCTGTATAAAATTAGAGACAGACTGGTGTCATAATCTATAGAACAGAAAATGGTATATAATTATATAACTGATTTGGAATGAACCACCACATTCTGAAGCGCAAGACTAGGGGTAAATAAGGATACCAATTCATACCTACAATTAAAAACAGATACACAAAAGCAGACCCTACTCTAAAGAGCTTACAATCTATAGATGAAATGGAGCATTGGTGCATTTTATATTGGAAGCAGAAAGCAAGTAGGTTATATTCATTAGAGGTTTGTATAGCAGCTGTTGTGTTATAGTGATAGATAATATTTTTATGAAAACATTTAAAATATTAAACATTTTAATTAAGTGATACTGAACATCAAGACCATTTTAATAAATATTAATACAAAATATTCTTTTAATGATTCAAAAACTGCAGGAACTAATTTAAAAACTGTTATTAAAGGTACAGTTTACCCTAAAATTGTCTCCCCTTTAATTTGTTCCCACTGATCCGTTTTACCTGTTGGAGTGTATTTAATTGTTTACAAATAGTTCCTTTACCTTTTTTTTTTAGGTGAGCCAATAACATGAGACATAAATGTGAAGCTACCAATAAGCATCTCCTGAGCCTACCTAGTATCCTTTTTAATACATGATATCTAGAGAACAAAACAAATTAGATGACACGAGTGAATTGCAAAGTTGTTTAAAATCACATCCTCTACCTGAACCGTGTCCCTTTAAGTATAGGCCCTTTAAATATAGACATTAAAATAAATTGCCCTCTCAGTAGGACGTAGGTGAGATGGTATGCAAGATAAGTAATAAAAGGTTCATTTTCAAATGCTATCTCTAAGAACCCGATATTCAAAATATGGTGAGACCCACGAGAAACTGCCTACCTGCCTAGCCAGTCTCGCAGTATGTGGGACTGGCGATATATATTCTAAAAAAGCAGGCTTTAACTTGCTCAGAATGCTTATATCTATGCCATGTCTTCAAACTACCTTACTAAAAAAAATACAAAAAACCTGGGGATGTGGTGTATGAAATATGTATATACAATGTTTAATAGTGTGTCTTATATACTGTATAATAAAAAAACCCTGCACTTAATGATGTCAGATTCATAGGCATTCATGTGATGTGGTTAAACTTAGCCGTTCAGGTAGAAATTTATTACAATTGATACATGTACATAGTATGATGGAGTTTAATTTATTTAATTTGTATAATTTATTCCCACTCTCTGAAATCTATGAAATTTTTGAGGCAAATATGAATGATATGAATATAATTTGAAGCTAATATGTTAAAAGTCATTATAGTGAGTAAGGTGATTGGTCTATTTTACCATTATGAGCATACAATATAGCCAGGTAACACCTGTGAACTCACTATGATGCTTGCGAAAGCCCATAAGCATTGAAGGGTGAAACGCGTGTAGCGCCATGAGGTCACGTGAACAGCGTGACTGAATGTTGAACAAAGCTGTGAGCACGGTTGGAAATACCGGACAACATACGGAAATTTGAACTCAGCAGATGGTGACTTAATCATCAGTGATGTGCCACTAGTGGTAATCAGGTTGAGGTACCTTAAAGACGAACTGAAATTTCCAAGCTGAACTGACAAACCGGTGAGTGGATATAAGGGGCAGCTCTGGGAGGATCCTGTGTGAAAACAATCTCATCGTTATATGATGGTATGGTCCCAGGGTCCGGTGATCAGTCTTTGTCTTTGGGACACCCCTGATTAGTATATTGCTCCAGGAGGATTATCAACTTATTAAGTCCCTGCTATTTTCAGCATATTACCTTTTGGATAATCATACCTTTTTTGTGGCATGTCAATTAACATTCTTTGTGGAGAAACGTCCAAGCAATTAGTCTGGTTCTCTTGGCTTTCGGCCTAAGATAAGTTCTCTTTATCTGGACAGTGTTTGTTACATTTACTGGGATACCCTGAAGATTTTGGGACATTTAACACTATTTGGGGATTTCTGACCATCACGTATTTGTTGACTTTGGTCACACATTTATGATGTTTTATTTGTGTGCTATATATTTAAGGTCACTGTATCACATACAGTATCTCACAGAATTGAGTACACCCCTCACATTTTTGTAAATATTTTTATCTTTTCATGTGGCAACATTGAAGAAATTGTGCTACAATGTAAAGTAGTGAGTGTGCAGCCTGTATAACAGTTTAAATTTGCTGTCCCCTCAAAATAACTCAACACACAGCCATTAATGTTAAAACTGTTGGCAACAAAAGTGAGTACACCCCTAAGTGGAAATGTCCAAATTGGGTCCAAAGTCTCAATATTTTGTGTGGCCACCATTATTTTCCAGCACTGCCTTAACCCTCTTGGGCATGGAGTTCACCAGAACTTCACAGGTTGCCACTGGAGTCCTCTTCCACTCCTCCATAACGACATCACAGAGCTGGTGGATGTTAGAGACCTTGCACTCCCCCACCGTCCATTTGAGGATGCCCCACAGATGCTCAATAGGGTTTTGGTCTGGAGACATGCTTGGCCAGTCCATCACCTTTACCCTCAGCTTCTTTAGCAAGGCAGTGGTCCTCTTGGAGGTGTGTCTGGGGTCATTATCATGTTGAAATACTGCCCTGCGGCCCAGTCTCCGAAAGGAGGGGATCATGCTCTGCTTCAGTATGTCACAGTACATGTTGGCATTCATGGTTCCCTCAATGAACTGTAGCTCCCCAGTGCCGGAAGCACTCCTGCAGGCCCAGACCATGACACTCCCACCACCATGCTTGACTGTAGGTAAGACACATTTGTCTTTGTACTCCTCACCTGGTTGCTGCCACACACGCTTGACACCATCTGAACCAAATACGTTTATCTTGGTCTCATCGGACCACAGGACATGGTTCCAGTAATCCATATCCTTAGTCTGCTTGTCTTCAGCAAACTGTTTGTGGGCTTTCTTGTGCATCATCTTTAGAAGAGGCTTCCTTCTGGGATGACAGCCATGCAGACCAATTTGATGCAGTGTGCGGCATATGGTCTGAGCACTGACAGGTTGACCCCCCACGTCTTCAACCTCTGCAGCAATGCTGGCAGCACTCATACGTATATTTACCAAAGACAACCTCTGGATAAGACGCTTAGCACGTGCACTCAACTACTTTGGCCGAACATGGCGAGGCCTGTTCTGAGTGAAACCTGTCCTGTGAAACCGCTGTATGGTTTTGCCCACCGTGTTGCAGCTTAGTTTCAGGGTCTTGGCAATCTTCTTATAGCCTAGGCCATCTTTATGTAGAGCAACAATTCTTTTTTTCAGATCCTCAGAGAGTTCTTTGCCATGAGGTGCTATGTTGAACTTCCAGTGACTAGTATGAGAGAGTGTGAGAGTAGTAACACCAAATTTAACACACCTGCTCCTCATTCACACCTGAGACCTTGTAACACTAACAAGTCACAAGACACCGGGGAGGGAAAATGGCTAATTGGGCCCAATTTGGACATTTCCACTTGGGGTGTACTCACTTTTGTTGCCAACGGTTTAGACATTAATGGCTGTGTGTTGAGTTATTTTGAGGGGACAACAAATTGACACTGTTATGCAGGCTGTACATTCACTACTTTACATTGTAGCAAAGTGTCATTTCTTCAGTGTTATCATATGAAAAGATATAATAACATTTTTACAAAAATGTGAGGGGTGTACTAACTTTTGTGAGATACTGTATATTGTGTGTGAACCGTGTACCTAATAAATATTTTTTCGTGCAGTGATCACAATATTAATTGTTTTTATAATATACTGAAAAATGCCATTTGTGTTTCTGAAATCGCGTTTTAAGTTTTCAATATTGAATGTGTATTATACTTATAATATTACAATTGCACTGTAACAAATGTGTTCTATTACAGCAGTAAGAAAAAATAAATACACAAAAATAAAAAAACACAGCCACAAAACCTTCCTAAAAAAAACACTAACCAAAACCAATACTAAACAAACCACTAACCAAAACCAATCCTAAAAAAACACTAATCAAAAACCTTAAAAAAAAACTACACGAAAAAATGAAGCCATAATAGTAACTAAAAACCCCCAATATAATGAAGAAAGAAAAGGATACTTTTTTTTAATTCATCATCTGGATCATAGAGGATTACATCTAATGAAGACTTTAGATGGTGAATGTTTTTTTTTTAGGATTATTTTTAGTAGGGTTTTTTTAGGTAGGTTTTGTGATTGTGTTTTTTTTAGAAAGGTTTTATGGTTGTGGATTTTTATTGTTGTGAATTAAAACATTTTTCTTACTGTTGTTTGTTTTGTATTTTTTGTGTCTTTCTTTACTTTTTTTATGCATTGGTATTTGCTTATTTTAGGGGTTAACAGTTTAGGAGAGTTAGGGTGCGCTAGGGTAAAGGTAACAGTTTAGGGGGGTTAGAGTGCGGGGAGCCTGAGGAGGTGGAAGGGTTTTACAGCTTAAGGGAGTTAGGGTGCAGTGGATGTAATGGACGTAAGGGGTTAACAGCTTAGGGGTTAGGGTGCGGTGTGCTTGGTTAATAGTGTAGGACCCTGTAACATATTTATTGTGTTGCTGTATGTACATTAAAATAATCTAGGCTTAACATAGTTTTTTTTACTCTTTTAATTCTTGTAGGCTGCTGTTAGTTTATTTGGTTGTGTGATATATGTAAAAGGGATTCTTTACTTTACATCTAGGTGCTATGACGCCATGTTTTCTTGACGCCAGGTTTCTATGACGCCGGGTTACTATGACTCCAGGTTACCTAGTCGCATCAGTTATGACGCCGTATGTCACGTGTCATACTTGATGCCGCACTCTGGTTTCACTCATCGCTCCATTTTTGACGCATCATTCTCGCATCATCTTTGGCGCCCTTTTTCCTTTAAATGCCATTCAGATTCTCTTTCTCATTGCCCTAGTATTGAGTTTAACATGTGGGTGTGCCTTATACTAATATATTGGATATCGTTTTTGGTTTGTGACTCTGACCTCATTTGACATTCCTCTGCCTACTGATTCCACTCTGTTTGTTGCCCGATTGGTTTTAACCTTGGATTTCCCTGCTTCTCAGCGATGCTGTCCTTAAACACTGATGTCAGCTGCTTGGAATATTTCTCCAGCTTTCTCTACATCACAGCAGATCAATTTTGAATATTTTGCCACCCCCTAGCACATTTGATCATCAGGCCTAAGTATTGTAATTTGGTATACAAACAGAGATAAGCATGTGTGTGTAGAGAAAATTATAACATAAGGAGATCTGCAAACTCAAACCATTTTAATGGGTTATGGTGTCAAAGAACAAAGTGACCTATTTCATCTACAAAATTGAACCTAAAGAAATAATTTCTTACACGTTTTATACTCTGCTACTGGTATTACAAGCTATTTTAAACACATTGAGGGAAAAACATTTTTACAGTATACCGCCCCTTTAAGTTATACATCGTACATACTTGCAAAACTGCTGCCATTTAGTGCTCTACAACAAAGATCACTTTCTATTATCAAATAACAAAATTTGATAATAGAAGTAAATTAGAAACCTTTGTTTTATTGTATGGTCTTTTTGAATCATGAAATAAAAATTTAAGGTTCTATGTCCCTTAAATATTTCTGTACAATTTTAAAAAAATCCCACCATGAAACAACATATCTTTTAGATACTACATGAAGCTTTACTTTGCTGTTTTAGAATGTTTTGTCATCATATTATTGTATCATAAGCACCATTTGGGAAAAAAGAATTTGTACCCTCTAGTGGTATTATATAGTATTATGCCTCAGCTTTTTAAATTAATACCAAAAATCATGTACCAGGAAAATGATATAAATGTTCTCCTCTTCCCTCCTCCCTTGATTCTTCCACATAACGTTAAAGGGACAGTCTACTTGAAAATTGTTGTTATTTAAAAAGTTAGATAATTCCTTTATTACCCATTTCCCAGTTTTACATAATCAACACTGTTATATTAATATACTTTTTATGTCTGAGATTACTTTGTATCTAAGCCTCTACAGACTGCCCCCTGATCTCAGCTCTTTTGACAGACATGCATTTTAGCCAATCAGTGCTGACTCATAAATAACTAAGAAGTGAGCACAATGTTACCTTTATGGCACATGTGTCTAACTGTGAAAAACTTTTTATAATGAACTGAGCTAAGGGGTGGCCTTTAAACGTTTAGAAATCAGTTTATGAGCCTACCTAGGTTAAACTTTCAACAAAGAATATCAAAGAGAACAAAGCAAATTTGATTATAAAAGTTAATTGTAAATTTGTTTAAAATTGCATGCCCTATCTGAATTATGAAAGTTTAATTTTGACTTGACTCTTTCTTTAATAAAATCTGCATAAAAGTTAAAATATATAAATTCATCCCATATACACAGATCTGTATACCCAGCTTCTGAATGTTGAGGAAAGAAGTTTAAATTTAGAGATATTTTATTTTTAACACTTTAGTGGGGGGAAACATGCAGATTGTCTTGATATAGGTGAAAAATCTGCATTTTGTATGTCACACAAAGCCAAATAGAATAGCTGTAAGTGAACTAGTCTTTTAAACTTCTATGGACATAGACTAGTCCTAAAGCCTGTGTACACGGGCCATTTTTGCAGTACAGCAGTCCCACCCCTTGCTCTCTAGCCCCCCTCTATTTTGCTCTCTCTCCCCCCTCTCTTTTACTCTCTCCCCCCCCTCTCTTTTGCTCTCTCCCCCCCTCTCTTTTACTCTCTCTCTCCCCCCCTCTCTTTTGCTCTGTCTCCCCCTCTCTTTTGCTCTCTCGCTCCCCCTCTCTTTTCCTCTCTCACCCCCCCTCTCTTTTGCTCTCTCTCTTCCCCCTCTCTTTTGCTCTCTCTCTCCCCCCTCTCTTTTGCTCTCTCTCCCCCTCTTTTGCTGTCTCTCTCCCTCTCTTTTGCTCTCTCTCTCTCCCCCTCTTTTGCTGTCTCTCTCCCTCTCTTTTGCTCTCTCTCTTCCCCCTCTCGTTTGCTCTCTCTCTCCTCTCGTTTGCTCTCTCTCTCCTCTCTTTTGCTGTCTCTCTCCCTCTCTTTTGCGCTCTAACCCCTCTCTTTTGCGCTCTCTCCCTCTCTCTTTTGTGCTCTCTCCCCCTCTCTTTTGCGCTCTCTCCCCCTTTCTTTTGTGCTCTCTCCCCCTTTGTTTTGTGCTCTCTCCCCCTCTCTTTTGTGCTTTCTCCCCCTCTCTTTTGTGCTCTCTCCCCCCTCTCTTTTGTGCTCTCTCCCCCCTCTCTTTTGTGCTCTCTCCTCCTCTCTTTTTTTGTGCTCTCTCCCCCTCTCTTTTTTTGTGCTCTCTCCCCCCTCTCTTTTTTTGTGCTCTCTTCCCCTCTCTTTTGTGCTCTCTTCCCCTCTCTTTTGTGCTCTCTCCTCCCTCTCTTTTGTGCTCTCCCCCCTCTTTTTTGTGCTCTCTCCCCTTCTTTTTTTTGTGCTCTCTCCCCCTCTCTTTTGTGCTTCCTCCCCCCTCTCTTTTGTGCTCTCTCCCCCTCTCTTTTGTGCTCTCTCCCCCTCTCTTTTGTGCTCTCTCCCCCTCTCTTTTGTGCTCTCTCCCCCTCTCTTTTGTGCTCTCTCCTTCCTCTCTTTTGTGCTCTCCCCCTCTCTTTTTTTGTGCTCTCCCCCTCTCTTTTATTGTGCTCTCTCCTCCTCTCTTTTGTGCTCTCTTCCCCCTCTCTTTTGTGCTCTCTCTTCCATCTCTTTTGTGCTCTCCCCCACTCTTTTTTGTGCTCTCTCCCCCTCTCTTTTGTGCTCTCTCCAACCTCTCTTTTGTGCTCTCTCCCCCCTCTCTTTTGTGCACTCTCCCCCTCTCTTTTGCTGTCTCTCTCCCTCTCTTTATCCCCCCTCTTCTGCTCTCTATATCCCCCCTCTCTTTAGAGCTCTCTGTCTCTCTGCAGTTGGCCACGGCATCTGGCCCCACCCGCCCCCGCCCACATCACGCCCGAGCCCCACCCATGTTACACCCGGGCCCGCCCACATCGCACCTGTCAGCCGCGCCCACTCCACCAGATGCCAGGTCAGTTGGAAGGCCAGTTGTGTTTGTCCTCGCACGCAGTTGCTACTGCGCATGACAGCTTCAGACAAAAACACTTGGCCTTTTATTATATAGGATGCTCCTCATATTGGTGTAGCAGGAGCCTTAAAGAGACAGTCTGCACCAAAATTGTTATTGTTTAAAAAGATAGATAATTCCTTTAATACCCATTCCCCAGCTTTGCACAACCAAGATTGCTATATTATTATACTTTATAATCTTTAAACCTATACATTTCAGCCTGCTTTAAGCCTCTATAGACAGACTCTTATCACATGTTTTTTTATTTGCTTTTCACAACAGGAGACTGCTAGTTCGTGTAACATTGTGCTCATGCCCAGGGAGTTATTTAAAGGGACAGTCAACACCAGAATTTTTGTTGTTTTAAAAAATAGAAAATCCCTTAATTACCCATTCCCCAGTTTTGCATAACCAAAACAGTTATAATAATACACATTTTACCTCTGTAATTAACTTGTATCTAAGCCTCTGCAAACTGTCCCCTTATTTCCGTTCTTTTGCCAGACTTGCATTTTAGCCAATCAGTGCTCACTCCTCTGTAAATTCACGTGCATGAGCTCAATGTTATCTATATGAATCACATGAACTAACACCCACCCTCTAGTGGTGAAAAACTGTCAAAATGCTTTCACATAAGAGGCAGCCTTCAAGGTCTAAGAAATTAGCATATGAACCTCCTAGGTTTAGCTTTCAACTAAGAATAAGACTAAGAACAAAGCAAAATTAGTGATAAAAGTAAATTGGAAAGTTGTTTAAAATGACATGCCTTATTTGAATCATGAACTTTTTTTGGACTTGACTGTCCCTTTAAGAGTTAGCAAAACACAGCACTAATAGGCTAAAATGCAAGTCAATAGATAATAAATAAAAGTCATGTGATCAGGGGGCTGTCAGAAGATGCTTATATACAAGGTAATCACAGAGGTAAAAAGTATATTACTATAAAAGTTTTGGTTATGCAAAACTGGGGAATGGGTAATAAAGGGATTATCTATCTTTTAAAACAATAACAATGCTGGTGTAGACTTTCCCTTTAACTGATGCCAATCACGTTTACAATGGCTTATTTGCGTTATAATATACACCATGTTCTTTGGCTTGCAGTAAAGATGAAGCCACTGCTGTGTTACAATAGATACATTAATTAGAATTTACTATACATTTATATAATCGGATTATTCATTTGAATCCCATTGTGTTCTGTTCAGCAACTGTGCTAATCCACCTTAAATAAACGAAGATGAAAGCAGCTCCGGCAGAAGAAGCAGAGGAGGGATCTGAGTGCAGCTGAGGGAGGAGGTGGAATTCAGGACTTGCTGCCTGTGATACTACAGTGTTGTGTTACCTGTGGAGTTAGCTCTTCAGTAAAGAGGCTGCATGCACGAACTTTATAAAATGCAAACAATAGGACTCAGGCTATTCCTATGAACTGCAAGCTACAAATAGTAAGTGCCCTGTATGCTTTACATGCACTAGAAGAGCTGCAGATAGTGTACAACATGATGCATCTGTGGACAAGGACTTAATGACAGTTCTGTGTATGGACTTTTATTTCAAGGGCTTTTGTCATCTGCCTTCTTTACCTTCACAACTGGGAAGCACTACATAAAACTGATACACAGATTAGTAAGTGCAGTGTGTCCTGTGCACTTTTACAGCGGACAGTGCAGTGCACGCATCACTTACGGATTCTGATGGTCTGTAGAGATGCAGATTGGTCTGTGCATGGTTTTTGCTTGGGGACTTAAACTCTAAAGGATACAAATGATGTAGCAGTACATGGTCTACCTGTGATTTTCATCCAAAAGAGGTGAGCACAGTAAAGTACTTTAACTGTTTAACTGTACAGCATGTGAATGTGGACATGAACAGAAGATAGTGGCTTTACTCCTTAGCCAGTACAGTGCATGCTTTACTCCGTAGCCAGTGCAGTGCATGCTTTACCCCGTAGCCAGTGCAGTGCATGCTTTACTTCATAGCCAGTGCAGTGCATGCTTTACTTCATAGCCAGTGCAGTGCATGCTTTACTCCTTAGCCAGTGCGGTGCATGCTTTACTCCGTAGCCAGTGCGGTGCATGCTTTACTCCGTAGCCAGTGCGGTGCATGCTTTACTCCTTAGCCAGTGCGGTGCTTGTTTTACTCCTTAGCCAGTGCGGTGCATGCTTTACTCCGTAGCCAGTGCGGTGCATGCTTTACTCCTTAGCCAGTGCAGTGCTTGTTTTACTCCTTAGCCAGTGCAGTGCTTGTTTTACTCCTTAGCCAGTGCAGTGCATGCTTTACTCCGTAGCCAGTGCAGTGCATGCTTTACTCCGTAGCCAGTGCAGTGCTTGTTTTATTCCTTAGCCAGTTCAGTGCATGCTTTACTCCTTAGCCAGTGCAGTGCTTGTTGTACTCCTTAGCCAGTGCAGTGCTTGTTTTACTCCTTAGCCAGTACAGTGCATGCTTTACTCCGTAGCCAGTGCAGTGCTTGTTTTACTCCTTAGCCAGTGCAGTGCATGCTTTACCCCGTAGCCAGTGCAGTGCATGCTTTACTTCATAGCCAGTGCAGTGCATGCTTTACTTCATAGCCAGTGCAGTGCATGCTTTACTCCTTAGCCAGTGCGGTGCATGCTTTACTCCGTAGCCAGTGCGGTGCATGCTTTACTCCGTAGCCAGTGCGGTGCTTGTTTTACTCCTTAGCCAGTGCGGTGCATGCTTTACTCCTTAGCCAGTGCAGTGCTTGTTTTACTCCTTAGCCAGTGCAGTGCTTGTTTTACTCCTTAGCCAGTGCAGTGCATGCTTTACTCCGTAGCCAGTGCAGTGCATGCTTTACTCCGTAGCCAGTGCAGTGCTTGTTTTATTCCTTAGCCAGTGCAGTGCATGCTTTACTCCTTAGCCAGTGCAGTGCTTGTTGTACTCCTTAGCCAGTGCAGTGCTTGTTTTACTCCTTAGCCAGTACAGTGCATGCTTTACTCCGTAGCCAGTGCAGTGCTTGTTTTACTCCTTAGCCAGTGCAGTGCATGCTTTACTCCGTAGCCAGTGCAGTGCATGCTTTACTCCTTAGCTAGTGCAGTGCATGCTTTACTCCTTAGCCAATGCAGTGCATGCTTTACTCCATAGCCAGTGCAGTGCTTGTTTTACTCCTTAGCCAGTGCAGTGCTTGTTTTACTCCTTAGCCACTGTAGTGCATGCTTTACTCCTTAGCCAGTGTAGTGCATGCTTTACTCCTTAGCCAGTGCAGTGCATGCTTTAATCCTTAGCCAGTGCAGTGCTTGTTTTACTCCTTAGCCAGTGCAGTGCAGGCTTTACTCCATAGCCAGTGCAGTGCAGGCTTTACTCCTTAGCCAGTGCAGTGTTTGTTTTACTCCTTAGCCAGTGCAGTGTAGGCTTTACTCCTTAGCTGGTGCAGTATTTGTTTTACTCCTTAGCCAGTGCAGTGCAGGCTTTACTCCTTAGCTTGTGCAGTGCATGCTTTACTCCTTAGCTTGTGGAGTGCATGCTTTACCAATGCAAAGAATACACATAATAAAGTAAATTAATTTTGCCTTGGGTTTAAAGTCTAAGGATACAGTTATTGCAGTGTCAGGTTGACTTCACGTCTGAAGAATAAAGAGTATTGCACTGCATGCTTTAACTATGGACTTATATTTTCAGATGTTGCTCTGCATTCTTCAGCTTTGGAGATGAGCTCTGCAGGATGCTAATAATCATGTGCTTGATTTTAATTGTGGATTTAGGCTTAGAAGGGTGTATATAATGTGTGTGCTTTGTTTGTGTACCTGAACTTTAGAAAATATAGTGCATGCCGACCTGGGTCTGACTTAGACAAGACAGTGCATATCTGACAGTGACCTTACACTCTGAAGGTTGCAGATAATTTATTGCAGTTGTACCTGTGTATTTGAGATTTATGCATATAATGCAGTATACATTCTATCTCTAAAGCTGCAAAATGTAGTGCATGCTTTATCTTTGACCTTGCAGACAGTTGTATATGTTGTGCCTGGAATACTGAGAAATCGCAGAAAGCTTCATATTTGTTGTGCCTGGTTTACTTGCAGAAAGCTTCATATGTGTTGTGCCTGGTTTACTTGCAGAAAGATTCATATGTGTTGTGCCTGGTTTACCTGCAGAAAGATTCATATGTGTTGTGCCTGGTTTACTTGCTGAAAGATTCATATGTGTTGTGCCTGGTTTACTTGCAGAAAGATTCATATGTGTTGTGCCTGGTTTTCCGAGGTACTTGCAGAAAGATTCATATGTGTTGTGCCTGATTTCCGAGGGACTTGTAGAAAGCTTCATATATGTTGTGTCTGGTTTACTGGGGGCTTGCAGAAAGCTTCATATATGTTGTACCTGGTTTACTTGCAGAAAGCTTCATATATTGTACCTGGTTTACTGGGGACTTGCAGAAAGCTTTATATGTTGTCTGGTTTACAGAGGGACTTGCAGAAACCTTCATATATGTTGTGTCTGGTTTACTGGGGGCTTGCAGAAACCTTTATATATGTTGTGCCTGGTTTACTGGGGGCTTGCAGAAAGCTTCATATATGTTGTACCTGGTTTACTTGCAGAAAGCTTCATATATTGTACCTGGTTTACTGGGGACTTGCAGAAAGCTTTATATGTTGTCTGGTTTACAGAGGGACTTGCAGAAACCTTCATATATGTTGTGTCTGGTTTACTGGGGGCTTGCAGAAACCTTTATATATGTTGTGCCTGGTTTACTGGGGACTTGCAGAAAGCTTCATATATGTTGTACCTGGTTTACTTGCAGAAAGCTTCATATGTGCTGTGCCTGGTTTACTGGGGGCTTGCAGAAAGCTTCATATATGTTGATCCTGGTTTACTGGGGACTTGCAGAAAGCTTCATATGTGTTGTACCTGGTTTACTTGCAGAAAGCTTTTTATATGTTGTACCTGGTTTACTTGCAGAAAGCTTCATATGTGTTTTGCCTGGTTTACTTGCAGAAAGCTTCATATATGTTGTGCCTGGTTTACTAGGGACTTGCAGAAAGCTTCATATGTGTTGTGCCTGGTTTACTGGGGGCTTGCAGAAAGCTTCATATATGTTGTGCCTGGTTTACTGGGGGCTTGCAGAAAGCTTCATATGTTTTGTGCCTGGTGTACTGGGGGCTTGCAGAAAGCTTCATATGTGTTGTGCCTGGTTTACTAGGGACTTGCAGAAAGCTTCATATGTGTTGTGCCTGGTTTACTGGGGGCTTGCAGAAAGCTTCATATGTTTTGTGCCTGGTGTACTGGGGGCTTGCAGAAAGCTTCATATGTGTTGTGCCTGGTTTACTAGGGACTTGCAGAAAGCTTCATATGTGTTGTGCCTGGTTTACTGGTGGCTTGCAGAAAGCTTCATATGTTTTGTGCCTGGTGTACTGGGGGCTTGCAGAAAGCTTCATATGTGTTGTGCCTGGTTTACTAGGGACTTGCAGAAAGCTTCATATGTGTTGTGCCTGGTTTACTAGGGACTTGCAGAAAGCTTCATATGTGATGTGCCTGGTTTACTAGGGACTTGCAGAAAGCTTCATATGTGTTGTGCCTGGTTTACTGGGGGCTTGCAGAAAGCTTCATATATGTTGTACCTGGTTTACTTGGAGAAAGCTTCATATATGTTGTACCTGGTTTACCTGGGAATTTGTAAACTGCTAAAATAATATGTGGATGTTTCACATTTGTTCCTGGTTTTCCAGGGAATTAGCAGAAACTTAAAAGTGGATATTTTACATTTGAACTTGGAGACAGCTACAGTAAACTGCAGTGCATGCTTTGCCTGTGACCTTGCTGAAAATAATCTATTGAATGTTTTGCACATGAACTTGCAGAAACCTTTACATAATAAAGTTCATGCTTTCCTGTGACCTTGTATAAAGCTTTGGCTAACAAGGTGTTTGCTTTACAGGTGAACTGACCATCACAATGCATCTTTCTGAAGAGGATAAGTCTACGTGGTTAACATTACCCATGGCTGACCTAGAAACAGTTTTTTTCATCTCTTACATGTGATGACAACAACAGGTAATTTAGGAATGTTTGTTTAACAAGAAAAAATAGTTGTTTTTAATTTCAAATGCTTGGATTTTTTTTATCTCTAAATTTGTCTTCTGTGGTAGAAGTTTTGTGTAGCCTTATTTATAGAAAGCTAAGATTATGTTTTAGGAGGTTTTTTCCAGGGTGTAAAATATTTAACTTGACTGCCCAGTATTTCAGCTGGAGGTCTAGAAAAAACTGGACACTTACCTGACTGGGTCTGGTATTTGGATCTGTGGTCTTATGTGCAAATATAACGTTTGAGATTAAAGAACCAAGGTTCTCAACCATTTTCTGATGTGGGCGTTTAGCTGGCAGGCTTCTAGCCATGGGAATGATCTATTGTCCTGTATGAGCAGGTATTTAATGGGACTACAGGGTCATGGGCCTGATGTGGACTAATGTATGAGATGAGTACAAAATTAACAGAGCTCCAGAATAATGGGATCTGATATGAGGTCTAATATGGACATATGATTGACAGAAGCCTCAGGACTATATCTAACACCCCCCCCCCCCCAACCCCGGTCATTCACCCAGTACAGATGCTGATTCTAGATGGATATAAAACAATCATTTGATTTCCTTTTAATAGTATGAACAGATACCTTGTCTACTAGAATCAGATAGCATGTGAATGAAAGGTTAATTCAATGTAGGTGTTTTTGGGTTAGAATCAATGGCTAATGTTTCATCATTTGAAACCCACTACATTGGAAAGTATAAATCACATATTCAGGAGTCTTGAGATCATTTTAACCTGTGATACTAGACAGTACTGGAGAAGTTAATTTAAAGGGAAAGTCAACACCAGAATTTTTGTGGTTTAAAAAGATAGATAATCCCTTTATTACCAATTCCCCAGTTTTGCATAACATACACAGTTCTAATCATACACATTGTACCTCTGTGATTACCCTGTATCTAAGCCTCTGCAGACTGCCCCCTTATTTCAGTTAATTTGAAAGACTTGCATTTTAGCCAATCAGTGTTTACTCCTCGGTAAATTCACATGCGTGAGCTCAATGTTATCTATGTGAAACACATGAACTAATGCCCTCTAGTGGTGAAAAACTGTCAAAATGCTATCAGATTAGAGGCGGCCTTCAAGATCTAAGAAATTAGCATATGAACCTCCTAGGTTTAGCTTTCAACTAAGAATACCAAGAGAACAAAGCACAATTGGTGATAAAAGTAAATTGTAAAGTTGTTTAAAATTACATTCCCTATTTAAATCATGAAAGTTTTTTTTGGACTTGACTGTCCCTTTTAAAGGCAAATAATATGTATAATTTTGTTCTAGATTTTAATTTAAGTGGCTCTGGCTTATTTCTAGAAACTTCATAAATCTCTTTAAACGGTAGTTTTGATCTAAATGGCAAACCCCCCCCAGATATTATCTACCTCTCCACTGTGTTTGTTTGCAAAGCTGTACTCGGGTATATAATGGGGGTACCTCACATTAAAAAAATGCAGGGTGTGGCAGGTGACCACATGAAGAGGATGTCCGTGACCGTATAAAAGATGATGGATGAAGATAGAGGACCGCCGCCTGGATGAAAATAGAAGACCATTCCCGGGATGAAGATGGAGTGCCACAGTCCTGGATTCAACTTCAGTGAGTACAATCTTTGGGGTTTAGTGATGGGATGTGTTTTTTTTTTTTGTTTTTTGTTTTTTGGGGCAGCAAAAGAGCTAAATGCCCTTCTAAGAACAATGCCCAGCCAAATGCCTTTTTTAGAGTAGTTTTGTAGATAGCCTTTTTTTTCCGTAGGGGTTACTTGTAGAATGGTGTTGTGGTTATTTGTTTGAAAAAGAGATGCATCACTTTAGGGCAATGCCCTACAAAAAGCCCTTTTAATGGCTATTGCTAAAGTTTTAGTTTTGTGTTAGCATAGGTTTTTATATTTTGGGGTGGATTTTTTTTAATATTATTTTTTTTTTTATAAAGTGGGACTTTAGTGTTAGAATAGGTATAACTGTTTTGGTGATTTGCTTTCATTTTTTGTAATGGTAGTTTTTTTTTAAGGTACAGTTTGGTTTGCTTTTTTAAGGTAAGGTTAGCTTTTTGGGGAGGTAACTGAGAGGGTGTTAGGTTTGGGGGGTAAGCTCGTTAGGGGGTTTAGATGTTAGTGGGTATTTTGCGGTGGTAGTTTTGGCGGTTTAATTAATAGAATAGTGGGTAGTTTGTTATGGAGGTTGTGGCGGTTTATTGGTTAATAGAGTAGTTTAGTGCAACTATTTCCTCTGGCCAGACTCTTTACACAACCCTTTGAGCTTGTATTAAATTAAATGCAATTGCATTTGAGCAATCTCATTTACTTTCAGTGGGGGTTGTGGAGGTTTAGGGGTTAATAGTATAGTGGGGTAGTTTGCAATATGGGGGCATGATACTTTAGTGGTTAATAGTGTAGTGAGGTAGTGGCAATTTAGGGGTTAATAGTGTAGCGGGTTCTTTGTGTTAAGCTATGTGGCGGGTTAGGGGTTAATAGAGTAGGGGGCTTAAGGCGACTCAGGTTAGCGCTCAAGTATGGGTTTTAGGTGTTTTCAAATTTCTACTTGTAATATTAACGCTGCCTGACATGCAAAGAGCAGAAATCGAGCAGAGTTATCATATGAGCAATTGCCTCCACACTCGTAATCTAGCCCAGTATTTGTTAAATTGAATGTTACGTTCTAAATTTAAAATGTGGATATTCAATCTAATTTATAAACATTTGAAAATGAAATTAACATTAGTTTAACAAATTTTAAGAGGTTTTCGTCCTTATCGAGATTTGTTTATCCAAAAGGAATGTCCACAGGACTATTCGCTTGACCAAAACGGATTGTACTTTCAACACATTTCTCCATCCCTACCAATAACAAAAGGCATATATATATAGTCACCAATCAGCAGCTTGCTCAAAATAGTGCATTGCTGCTCCCTAGCCTAACTAGAGGGTCACAATTACTCATGTGCATTTGATTTCGTAACAAATGCAAATACTTTACGAAAGAGGGTCTCTCCCAGGGCCGGCACCACACTAAGCCTCCTATAAGTACGACTGGGGCTCTGTGAAGAAGAGGAGTGGCTTAGCGCGGCTCTCAAGTACACGAAAGGTGAGTATAAAGCTACAGGTAAACTATTTCACCTGTAGATTAGGAACATTTCGTTTAACGAAAACAAATGTAAATGTTCTCTGAATATTCCATTTTCATTAAGTCTAAAACTAAACAAAAAACAAATAGTGCAGCCAGCGATTATACAGGGAATCTCATTTCTCCAGATATTAGTTTTGAAAAATTTGGCCGAACCAAATTTTTAAAGGCTCCACACCTCTAGTCGCAATCACTTAGAAAAGTTTATCTAATAATTTAGCTACAAAAATCCCCATAGACTTTATTATTATTATTATTATTATTATTATTATTAATTGTTCTGTTTAAAAGCATTAGATACATCTTTCTAAAGGGTTGTGATTGCCCTCTAGGTATGCTTTTCAACAAAGGATACCAAGAGAGTAAATTTGATAACAGAAGCAATTTGAAAAGTCTCTTAAAATTGCATGCTTTATTTGAATCGTTTAAAGTGACAGTAAACAACTTGACATTTTAATGTTTAGTTATGCATAATAAAACAACTTTGCGATATACTTTCATTCTTTGTTTTGCCCCCTTTTCAATTAAACCCATTTTTTCCACTAAATCAGATAGAGCATGGCGTTTTAAACAACTTCCTTTTTTACTTTTTCTTTATCTACTCTTGCTTCATTTTCTTAAAATCCTTTGTTGAAGGAGCAGTATACTAGGAGCTAGCTGAATACATTGGGAAAACCAATGGCATGAGGCATAAATGTGCAGCAACCAATCAGCAGCAGCCCCCAGCAGTGCATTGCTGCTCCTGATCCTACCCAGTTATGCTTTTTAGCAAAGGATACCAAGAGAACAAAGCAAATTAGATAATAAAAAGGAAAGTTGTTTAAAATTGCATGCTCTATCTTAATCATCATTTTTTTTTATTTTACTGTCCCTTTAAGCTCTGACAATTGTAGATTTTCTAATTCTCTAAGCTGGAAATACAACCTGTAGACAAGGCTAACCCTGCTACAAAGTTTCCCTAATTAGGCTTAACAGATAACAACTACAAAACAATATAATTTTATACTAACCTTATGTCTGTGACTAGCCTTGTCTGCAAACTTAAAGTGAAAGTAAATACTAGCGTTTTACAAACGCTAGGATTTACTATTGAAACAAATAAAGGGCACTTTCATTCATGAAGTATAAGATACTTCATGTAGAAAGCTCCTTTATTTGATTCAATCGATCACCGTTTTTAGCTGCTACAGCAACCCACAGCTAAAAAAAATTTGGCTAAGAGGTGACATTTTCACCTCTTAGCCAATAGCCGTGCGGAAAATCCGGCTTGGCGTCCATGGGAGCCGGATTTACCGCACGGCTATTGGCTAAGAGGTGAAAATGTCACCTCTTAGCCAAATATTTTTTTAGCCGTGCTCTGCTGTAGGAGCTAAGAGCGGCGATCGATTAAATCAAATAAAGGAACTTTCTACATGAAGTATCTTTTATACTTCATGAATGAAAGTGCCCTTTATTTGTTTCAATAGTAAATCCTAGCGTTTGTAAAACGCTAGGTTTTACTTTCACTTTAACCCCAGATTTGGCAGCAAACAAGATTTTAATAATGTTTAGACTTTGCTGATAAGTGATTCTATAGACAACTGAAATGTCTTGTAATTCTAAGTTGCTTACTGTCCCTTTAAAGCCCCGAAACCCTCAAGACCCACTGTTTGAGAGGCAATTGCATGTTATTTCAAATAGTGAGTAACTTGGTGGTTTTTAAAATACAGCCCCTATATAGTTTTTAATAGCCAGGTGATATTGCAGGAATAGTGATCACCTGGTGTAAATAAATGTGCATGTATTTGAGAAGAGGCTCATGGGAGCCCCTTTTTGTAGATTTTTAATTTTAGAGAATCAGGAATATAGAAAGTAAGGGCCAGTAATGTAAAAATGAAATGCTTTAATAATGTATTATTTACTTGATATAATGGTATATTTTTGCTGGGGGTCTTTTTTAAACTGCAGGCTTTTTAACATTTTGGGCGCGTAGGGTTGCGCTCTTATTATGAGTTAAAAGTAAACTGTTGCTTGCGTGCTAACCTAACCCGTGTAAAAGGCCAAACTTAGACTATAATGCGTGCAACAATATTCCCCCATAGAAGTCAATGGAGCAAAACATATGGAATAAAATAACACCCTTCTCGTGCACAAACCTGATCCAATATTTTCAAGTGCACTAACCTGACATGAAAATATTAATATTTCACATTTCATTTTTTTTCACATAAGAATATGTTCTATTTAGGGATGCACTGATATTTCGGCCGCAGAAACGTTTCGTCCGTAAATGGCATTATCGGTTATTTAGTTTTTCGGGTTTTTTTGCTTGTTAATTTTTAGTAAAATTATTGTGTAGCATATTTCAAATTTGATGCTAGCCTACAGCTGCTGTTTGAGTTCATTACTTGACAAGTACTATCAATAAAAGTGTGGTTATTTTATTGGCCTGTAGTTTTTCAATTTAGATTCTTTTAAATTCATGAAATTAATTAAAAAGTCTAATCAAAACTATTTTAAAACAATTTTTATAAAAAAAGAAATACATTTTCGGTTTTCAGGAAAGTGCATCCTGAATTTTTGGTTTTGATTTCGGTCCAGAATTTGCATCTTGGTGCATCACTAGTTCTATTTATTCATAAATACTTATATATATATTTAATGGTATTTTGCACAAATATATATATATATAGTTAAATTTAAAGGTAACTTTGGAAATCCTGGCAAGTGCATCCCCATTCTTTACTACTATATACATGATATATATATATATATATATATATATATATATATATATATATATATATATATATATATATGTATATATGTATAGATATATACAAATATTTATAGGAATATCTATTTAGAACTATATAGAACATATTCTGTTGTGTGCATTGTAATGTGAAATATTTATAGTAAATACAAAGTTAAAATGTTTATTAAATATAAATGTGTTTTCATCTACTTTATCTGCAAAGGGCTCCAGTGCACTTCTATATATGTCTATATATCCCGCTAACCCTATTCATTAACTTGAATTGCGCTCAAGCGATCACATTTACTTTCAACTTGTAATACGAGTGAATAACCTGATGCGCGCAAACGCCCGAGATAAACCTATTTTGCTTGCGCGCAACTGTTAGCGCACCACTCATAATTTAGCCCTCAATTGTAAGCTGTTTGTTTTATTATTTAGAAGAAAAACAGGCCAAAGGTTGTGTTTGGAAGCAAAAGTGGAGTATGTAAAAATAATAAAATATTTTTTTTTCATGATTCAGATACAGGATGCAATTTTAAGCAACTTTCTAATTTACTACTATTTTCTTTGTTCTCTTGGTATCTTTATTTAAAAGCAGGAATGTGATGCATAGGAGCCGGCCTATTTTTGTTGAGAACCTGGGTTATGCTTGCTTATTGGTGGGTAAAAGTAAGCCTCCAATAAGCAAGCATTATCCATGGTGCTGAACTTAAAATGGTCTGGCTGCTAAGATTTACATTCCTGCTAATAAAATAAATATAGCAAGAGAACTAAGAAAAATTGATAATAGGAGTAAATTAGAAAGTTGATTAAAATTTCATGTTCTATCTGATTAATAAAATAAAAAGTTTGGGTTCAGTGTCCCTTTAAAGCTATTTATTGAAAAACTGGCAGTCATATTTATCTCCTAGAATTAATGTATCACCATTTATAAAGACAAGTCTGTTTAATAGATTTAATAATATTTGTTCCTGAAACTAATATCTGAAAAAACTCCCCACAACGTTGCAACTTTATAAATATTTTTACCTGCCCCTTATCATATCTGAATTGTTACAGGCACATCATTTATTCATGTTTATACTGCTATATAGTTTAGCTAATAAAGGGATACTAAACCCAATTTTTTTCTTTCATGATTAAAAAAGAGCATTTTTTTTTGTTCTCTGGCTATCTTTATTTTTAAAAGCAGGAATGTAAAGCTTAGGAGCTATAAAATCTAAAAATATGCAAGCATAAAATATATATATATATATATATATATATATATATATATATATATATATATATATATATATATATATATATATACTGTGTGTATATGTATTTATATATATATATATATATGCTACTAAAAAGATAATTTTGCAAACTTATTGTGATAAACCATGCAGCATATGATAGGATATAAGCTTCTGCGATATTTAATACAGCAATTTCATCAGTAGGTGGATAGTTAAAAAAGAAAAACCTCACACAAATAATGTATAAAAATATAATATTTTATTGAAAAGAATAAAATAATTAGTTTGCATCATGCATGAGCTTCATTACTAATAACGAAAAGAATAATCCTTAAAATATCCCTTTAGAGTATCTCTAAAGGGAAATAAAAAAAAGTCACTTTGCATCTTTAAAGTGCGGTCGTATGTATTCTAACAGTTCCGATATTTGATATATAGCCACAGTCCGTATTATGCCTTATATCCAACTTTCTTTTAAGCGTAGGCAAACATCCAGATAATCTTGAGATGTTATATTTCCTAGTGTTAAAGTCTTACCGCAAATTGTTTGTGTCAGATAATAGCTTTACCCGATATGACCAAACACAGAATGGATCCGTCGGTCAGCGGTGTGTATATTCCTCAAACCGATGCGTTGCTTTTCTGGCGCGAACGGTAACAGACTGGCTATGTACCAAAAACTATGTAACTAACATCCTGTTGGACGAAAGCATCTGTATTCCCTTTCACCCAATAGGTCTGACCCATTGCTCACCAAGGATGTTACCTAATGTAATCAAGAAATATAAGACAATCATTAACCCCATCAAAGCTTGGTGGAAGATTGCCAATCGTTTAAAAGTCAACAGCAAAGCCTCACAGTATCTCCCAATAAAAGGGAATCCTGAATTCCACCCAGGTTTGAATTCGACAGTCTTTTCTAAATGGGAAGAACAAGATCTAAAAACAGTGCAACAATTTGTTAACATAGGCGAAAAATGTATAAAATCATTTGATGAAATAAAAAACGAATATAAATTGGTGAATAATCATTTCTTCGCATACTTACAAATAAGACACTATATCACAGGCTTGATAAGAGAGATAGGCTGGGACTGGAGCTGGGGTAAAATGGAGAACTGGCTAACACTCACCAGAGCTGGATATACCGCAATCTCCTATTGTTATCTATCTTTAATTGAAGCAAAGGGAACACCTATACTGGAGCAGATAGCCTCTGAGTGGAACAGAATAAGTTTACCTAGTAATGTAGACTCACAGTGTATTCAAAAATCTATAAATAAAGTCTATCAGGCCACACTCTCGGCAACGTGGAGAGAGGCGCATATCAAAATACTACATAAAGCATACTATACCCCTGAAAAGGGATATAAACTATTTAATTCGAACTTTAACAAATGTCCAAAATGCTCATATATAGCAGCAGACCTCAAACATATGATATGGAGTTGTCCGAAAATCAGCCAACTATGGCTAAAAATCCAATATTGGCTCAATAATACGCTGGGACTATCCCCTCTGGGTCTCACTTTTGAGCAAATAGTGTTCTGCTTAAGTCAGGGAGAAAGACAACATCCCCAGGAAAAACTAATTATACAAACAATACTCGCAGCTAGATATCTTATTTTTAAAAACTGGAAAAGTAAAAAAACTCCAGTGGTTATGGAAGTAAAAAGTTGCCTTAAGAAGCAATGCATTCTTGAACAAAGAGACGTCAGTATTAACAATGAGAAGGACATAAAAATATTCTTTAAGAAATGGTCATTGTTTATTAAAAGCTTCCCAATAAATGAAAAAGAGAACTTAATTTTCCCCTTTAGAAACTCTGAACTTATACAGTTGGGGATGTGGTAGGTGGGGGTTGAGGGAGAGAGAGAGATAAGCCCCCGCACTTGGGGCGGGGAAAGCTTGTTTTTTCCCCTTTTTTCATTTTTTTTTTTTTTTTTTTTTTTTTTTGTCTTGTTTTTTTGTTGTTTGTTTGTTTTTGTTTTGACTGCTAGTTACCCCAATCGAAAATAGAAAACACCCAGCTTGTATACAGTTAATGATGGTCTTATTTTTTGCATCTATCTTAAAACAGTCAGATTGACAATGATTTTATTTTTTTTTTCTTCCTGTATTACTTAATCTGTAAATACTCATTGTTCTTGATTTACCCTGCGAGGTGCAATATAAAAGCAAATGTGCTTTAATACATTCTGTATTCACTGCTGGAAATTAAATAAAATATTTAAAAAAAAAAAATTTCATGTTCTATCTGATTAATAAAATAAAAAGTTTGGGTTCAGTGTCCCTTTAAAGCTATTTATTGAAAAACTGGCAGTCATATTTATCTCCTAGAATTAATGTATCACCATTTATAAAGACAAGTCTGTTTAATAGATTTAATAATATTTGTTCCTGAAACTAATATCTGAAAAAACTCCCCACAACGTTGCAACTTTATAAATATTTTTACCTGCCCCTTATCATATCTGAATTGTTACAGGCACATCATTTATTCATGTTTATACTGCTATATAGTTTAGCTAATAAAGGGATACTAAACCCAATTTTTTTCTTTCATGATTAAAAAAGAGCATTTTTTTTTGTTCTCTGGCTATCTTTATTTTTAAAAGCAGGAATGTAAAGCTTAGGAGCTATAAAATCTAAAAATATGCAAGCATAAAATATATATATATATATATATATATATATATATATATATATATATACTGTGTGTATATGTATTTATATATATATATATATATGCTACTAAAAAGATAATTTTGCAAACTTATTGTGATAAACCATGCAGCATATGATAGGATATAAGCTTCTGCGATATTTAATACAGCAATTTCATCAGTAGGTGGATAGTTAAAAAAGAAAAACCTCACACAAATAATGTATAAAAATATAATATTTTATTGAAAAGAATAAAATAATTAGTTTGCATCATGCATGAGCTTCATTACTAATAACGAAAAGAATAATCCTTAAAATATCCCTTTAGAGTATCTCTAAAGGGAAATAAAAAAAAGTCACTTTGCATCTTTAAAGTGCGGTCGTATGTATTCTAACAGTTCCGATATTTGATATATAGCCACAGTCCGTATTATGCCTTATATCCAACTTTCTTTTAAGCGTAGGCAAACATCCAGATAATCTTGAGATGTTATATTTCCTAGTGTTAAAGTCTTACCGCAAATTGTTTGTGTCAGATAATAGCTTTACCCGATATGACCAAACACAGAATGGATCCGTCGGTCAGCGGTGTGTATATTCCTCAAACCGATGCGTCCTTGTATCCATGCAAACTTACTGCACGCCCACCAATGCGGGATGACGTCACCTTCCAGCAACCAATCCGTAACGGCAACGCGTTACCGCTCGTCAGAGCATAAATGATGTATTAATAAATTATAATAGTTTCAAATAAAATGTGAAATTAACTTATTGTACTTTTGCTCAAGGCTATAACATTTTTATGTCTTATGACCACGCTCCCAAGCTCAAGGTTATAGGGTTGTTGTTTTTAGGCTAATTACTCATGATGTGATGTCAAAGGATTGTTTAAAAGGGAATAAATGCCCCTTCCCTGAACTTTTATGGGGCAGAAAATGTTATCTGAACCAAAATGACTGTCTGCTATGTAATAATGTCTATATGCAAGAATGACTAAACTATTGTAACTCTGCAATATTGGATTCATATTTTTTAAGTGTTCAATGCATTTATTTAGCAATAAATAATTTTTATTTTTGTAATATAATAATGCGTATTTGTACAATAAAATACTTTTTTTTTTAATCTCACACCTTATTCTGTATATATTGTACTCAAAATCTTTCATAAGATATGAGACCATTTTTACTTATAGTATCCTATAAAAGTGAGTACACCTCATTTTTGTAAATATTTTATATCTTTTCATGTGACAACACTGAAGAAATTACACTTTGCTACAATGTAAAGTAGTGAGTGTACAGCCTGTATAACAGTGTAAATTTGCTGCCCTCTCAAAATAACTCAACACACAGCCATTAATGTCTAAACCATTGGCAACAAAAGAAAGTACACCCCTAAGTGGAAATGTCTAAATTGGGCCCAATTAGCCATTTTCCCTCCCAGTGTCATGTGACTGTAGTGTTACAAGGTCTCAGGGTCTACCAAAAAAGTTCAGTGCACATGCTCAGCGTCCTATCCAGAGGTTGTCTTTGGGAAATAGACGTATGAGTGCTGCCAGCATTGCTGCAAAGGTTGAAGGAGTGGGGGGTGGGGGGGTCAGCCTGTCAGTGCTCAGACCATACGCCGCACACTGCATCAAATTGGTCTGCATGGCTGTCATCCCAGAAGGAAGCCTCTTCTAAAGATGATGCACAAGAAAGCCTGCAAACAGTTTGCTGAAGACAAGCAGACTAAGGGCATGGATTACTGGAACCATGTCCTGTGGTCCGATGAGACCAGGATAAACTTATTTGGTTCAGATGGTGTCAAGCGTGTGGGGCAGCAATCAGGTGAGGAGTATAAAGACAAGTGTGTTTTGCATACAGTCAAGCATGGTGGTGGGTGTGTCATGGTCTGGGCCTGCATGAGTGCTGCCGGCACTGGGGAGCTACAGTTCTTTGAGGGAACCATGAATGCCAACATGTCCCATGTTTTAACTTGGATTAATAAAGTGTTTTTTATTCTTTATGGAGCTGAATCTTTCTATTTTTTGTCTATCCTGTATCCGTTAACTTTTTGTTGCCAGATAGAACAAGTTACACTTAACTATCATGTTTTCCAAGTGTTTTGTTGTAATTATTGCTTTTCTGCTTTGCTACAAGTTAACAATTGATGTGCGAGATATCACGTGGTGGGGTATTTAACACAACTATGGGCTACTAAAATAGAAATACATGTATATCTAAATATGTATATGCATGTGTGTGTGTGTGTGTATATATATATATATATATATATATATATATATATATCATGTATATAGTAGTAAAGAATGGGGATGCACTCGTCAGGATTTCCAAAGTTACCTTTAAATTTAACTATATATATATATATTTGTGCAAAATACCATTAAATATATATATAAGTATTTATGAATAAATAGAACTAGTGATGCACCAAGATGCAAATTTCTGGACCGAAATCAAAACCAAAAATTCAGGATGCACTTTCCTGAAAACTGAAAATGTATTTCTTTTTTTATAAAAATTGTTTTAAAATAGTTTTGATTAGACTTTTTAATTAATTTCATGTGTGTGTACATATGTATTTGTGCTTTTATATGTATTTATAGACACACATAAATACACACACATATATATATATATATATACATATGCATTGGAGCCCTTTGCAGTGAAGTAGCTGAAAACATGAAAAATTGTATTTGCCATATTCATATATAATAGTGTTTTACTGTAAATATTTCACATCCAAATATCCTTCACATAGGGGAATCTTTTTTTTTAGTATTTTTAAAAAGATATTTCTACATCTATACCCCGGACTTTTTTTGTGTGGGGGGTACTCACCGGCACCACCTCTGCCCTCTCATAACAGGTAATACTTGTAATTAATATGTAAATACTCTAGTTTTCATAAGAGGGGGCTGCTAAATATATCAAGCATTGTAAATAACTTTGTCCCTCTGCTTTTCTCAAAGTTACTGAGCATAACAATATATCAATCAATAATCAGTGAGTACAGCACTTTTTTTTTTTTTTTTACAAAAAAAGCACTATATGTATATGTGTGTGTGTATATATATACATAATCTATCCAGAAAAACATCATTCATATATAAATATGTATTTCAGAAAAATAGAACATATTCTGCTATGTAAAAAAACATTGGAATGTGAAATATTCATATTTCATTTCGGGATAGCACACTTTGTATTGTATCAAGAGCTTTCAATGATGTATTGCAGAACACTAGATCAGTCTTGCTAGAAGATACACACAAGCAAAAGACAGTGAGAAACAAGCCCACTTTTGTGACTACATTTAGCTCACAATATTACTCAGTCTGCAAAATACTACGGAACAATCTGCCAATTTTATTGGCCGATGATACTTTGAAAGATAAAATTAGGGAAGGTTGTTTTTGTGTTCCCAAGTGCAATGTAACAATTGGGAACCAAGTATCCACTTCACTACTTAAGAAACCCAAACCAAAGAGCAGTTGACTGTCACAGAAAGGGCATTTTAAATGTGGTAACAGTACCTGCAAGGCTTGCAGTTATGTTACTGTAAGTAAGACCTTTCAATCAACGGCCACTCAGAGGGGCCTATTTATCAAAGGTCTTGCGGACCTGATCCGACAGTGCGTATTAGGTCCACAAGACCTCGCTGAATGCGGAGAGCAATACGTTCTCCGCATTTAACATTGCACCAGCAGCTCACAAGAGCTGCGGGTGCAATGCCACCCCCTGCAGACTCGCGGCCGCCAGCAGGGGGGTGTCAATCAACCCGATCGTACTCGATCGGGTTGATTTCCGGCGATTGCTGTCTGCCTGCTCAGACCAGGCGGACAGGGTTATGGAGCAGCGCTTCAGAGCTTGATAAATGGGCCCCAGAGAGTCTATTCACATCTCCAATGTACCAATTGCAGGTCTACATTCATTATCTACCTGATCACTTGCTTAAAATGTGACAAGCAGTATGTGGGTTGTACCTCTCGAGAAGTTAGAGAGAGGATACAATCACATCTCAATGACATTGAACGTGATCATTTAACCACAGGGACCGCTAAGCATTTTGTTGAAGTACATTATGGGGATGTGAGAGACTTTTCCTGGACAGTCATTGATCAAATTCCAAAGAAGTCACGAGGAGGTGATAGATCCAGAGATCTCCTTAAAAAGGAGGCCTTCTGGATTTCACCTTAGATACAAGACAACCATTAGTTTTAAACATAGAGACAGATTTGATCAACCATTGTTAAATTGAGTTGGTCACACTTTCTCTATGAAAAGAGGATGGCTCACTCAAAGTGCCAAGGAAACTAATAATAATTTTTAATCCTAAATATACAAGGGATATGAATATTCTAATCAACTTCAACATATATAGTAGGAATCCTCAAAATTTAGTATATTTACAGTGGTTATCCATCTTGCAAGAGACAGTGCATACTTAGAATATGCATATTAAAGTATGCTATATAATGACACTGTCACTTTAAATATTAATTAATATTCAAATTATCTCTAAGGTAAATACATCATGGTAAACATAACATTTTGTACTTCCTATTATGATAGCTATCATTATTTTTGGTTATACAAGGAATAAATAATAATTTGTGTTTAAAATCATGAGGTGTATATACATATATTACTTTAGATATACATGAGGTAGTCTTAGGCTTTGACACCAGTTCATTATATACTTTCTCAAAATGACAAGCTAGCTGGGAGTTGCTCCCCACTGCTTTAGACATTGGTCAGCAGGATAGGGCTCTAACAACCAATCACTAGTTAGGTAAGCCTATATTAATTTGCATAGTGTTAATGGGCAGCATGCAGTCTATAAGTAAGGCTCCATAGGAGCTGAAACACGTCAGACCAAGCCCATACCAGTGCTCCTAACAGCCCTAACATCTTGGCCATAGCTACCTTTTATTCCGCTTTTTTGCATTATTGCTGTTTTTACGATATATATATATATATATATATATATATATATATATATAATCAATATTAAGAGGAAGTAAGGTCAGGAAAGGGGAAGGGGAATGGGAAGGAGTAAGGGTACATAATGCTCTATGCCAGCACAAATCATTTACACTAAATGAAAATTGTAAGCCCCACCAGGTAGGAGTCAAACCAGTGTTACTAAGAAATAAGGAGTCCCTCCTAAACTATAAGTATAAAAATCACTAGTCATAGGTGTGTGCAAACAAAGTTATTACAAAAGGGATTATCCTTTTCACCGTCTAATACCTTAGACAAATTTACTTTGGTTAAGGATCTTCACATGTTCGCTAGAAAGGTAGTACTGGGCAAAATGCATTTTGGTAAAGAAAAGCAGCTGATACTAGACCAAAGAGATAGACTGACTCTCAAGGAACTTACATCATTACTTGAAGAAAATCAGCCATTATCTGAAAATGAGCACCCTAACACTAACATAGGATATACTACACTGAAAAGTAAATCCCAATACATGCCCCCCCTGTCGGCGGCCTCGTCGGTAAATGCTTTCGTCAAATTAGTGGAGAATGATATATTTAAATTAGATATACATACAGGGTATAAAGACAATCTTACCCGCAAACAACGCAAATCACTAAATGATCTGATGGCTGATAAAAGCATTACGATAAAGCCATCCGACAAGGGGGGCAATGTTGTTATAATTAATACATCTGACTATCATAGAGAATGCCTGCGGCAATTGACATATAAAACACACTATGAATAACTAAAAGGGGACCCTACCATAAAATATCAAATGGAACTTGAAGGCATCTTGAAAAAAGTACTATCAGAGGGAATCATAAATAAAGCAGAATATTATTATATGTATGTATAAAATCCCAGAACAGCTACTTTCTATACAACACCAAAAATACACAAGAAAAAAACCCTCCACCTGGTAGACCAATAATTTCGTGACAAATGAGCCTAAATGAGCATATTTCCCAATATATTGATTATTGTTATACTCGGCCCATACAAGTTTCACTCTAAAACTACTACTCTTTGTCCTAGAAAGAAATTTCTTCATATTCCATCAGAAATTTTATCGACAAATACTTGGCACAGCAATGGGGGCCAGTTGTGCCCCCACCTATGTTTGCCTATATTTAGGCAAATGGGAGAATGACTATATAACTAACATTCTGTCAGAATATGAAGATAAAATTAGCCTTTGGGCACGTTACATAGATGACATCCTGATGGTGTGGCAGGGGACAGAGTATGAACTACAATATTTTCTGGAATTATTGAATGACAACAACTTAAATCTAAAATTCACACATACATTTAGTAGGAACATGATCAATTTTCTAGACCTACAGATCATAGTTAGAGATGGAATGATCATTACAGAAATGTTTAGAAAAGATACAGCAGCAATACGGTTCTATCAGCAGATAGTCACCATACAGAGTCAGTTGTAAAAGGTATTCCCTATGGGCAATACTTGAGATGCAAAAGGAATTGTTCTACACCAGAAACTTTTGAAACTCACGCCAAAACATTGACACATAGGCCCCTAGTTATCAAGCCGTCAACCTCAAATACGCTGCAATTCCGCAGCGTATTTGTGGCGAGGCTGATTCGCCTAAGTTATCAAGCCCTAAAGTAGAATATAGTGATGTAAGCTTCTTACGTCACTCCAGATGTTCCGAACACAAGTTCGGCACAATCTGACTACTTTTGCTAGTTATCAAAAAACTAGCAGGTACGCTCGGCACTTTTCCGGCCCAGCGTACCTGGTTTTCAATCCGCCGCCCTGGAGGAGGTGGATCCCATAGGAATCAATGGGAGTCTGACCATAGCGAAAGTTCATGTTCGCTGCTGCCAGACATCCCATTGATTCCTATGGGAAGTGTGTACACCTAACATGTACCCCGAGTCTAAACACCCCTAATCTGCCCCCCTACACCGCCGCAACTAAATAAATGTATTACCCCCTAAACTGCTGCTCCCGGACCACGCCACAACTATAATAAACTGATTAACCCCTAAACCGCCGCTCCCGGAGCCCACCTCCACTCTAATAAACTGATTAACCCCTAAACCGCCGCTTCCAGACTCCGCCGCCACCTTCATAATACCTATTAACCCCTATCCTGCCCCCCCATACTGCTGCCACCTATAATAAATGTATTAACCCCTATGCTGCCGATCCTGTACCCCGCCGCAACTAAATAAATTGTTTAACCTCTAAACCGCCGCTCCCGGACCCCGCCACCACCTATATTAAACTTATTAACTACTAATCTGCCCCCCTACACTGTCGCCACCTATAATAAATTTATTAACCCCTATCCTGCCCCCCTATACCGCCGCTATCTATATTAAACTAATTAACCCCTAAACTTAAGTCTAACACTAACCCTAACACCCCCCTAACTTAAATATTATTTTAATAAATCTAAATAAAAATTACTCTTATTAACTAAATTAATCCTATTTAAAACTAAATACTTACCTATAAAATAAACCCTAATATAGCTACAATATTACTAATAATTATATTGTAGCTATTTTAGGATTTATATTTATTTTACAGGCAAATTTTAATTTATTTTAACTAGGTACAATAGCTATTAAATAGTTAATAACTATTTAATAGCTACCTAGTTAAAATAAATACAAATTTACCTGTAAAATAAAAACTAACCTAAGTTACAATTACACCTAACATTCAATCAGCCAATCAGATTTTTCCTACCTTAATTCTGATTGGCTGATAGAATCCAATCAGATTGAGCTCACATTCTATTGGCTGTTCCGATCAGCCAATAGAATGCGAGCTCAATCTGTTTGGCTTTGTTATTTTATTAGGGGGCTTAGATTAGGTGTAATTAGATTAAAAATCTTGTAATATTTTTTTTTTTTTGTAACTTTTTTTTTTTTTTTTTTTTTTTTTTTGTAACAGTTTATTTAATTGTATTTAATTGTAGGTATTTGTAGTTAATTAATTTATTTATTGATAGTGTAGTGTTAGGTTTAATTGTAACTTAGGTTAGGATTTATTTTACAGGTAATTTTGTATTTCTTTTAGCTAGGTAGTTATTAAATAGTTAATAACTATTTAATAACTATTCTACCTAGTTAAAATAAATACAAAGTTACCTGTAAAATAAATATAAATCCTAAAATAGCTACAATATAATTATTAGTAATATTGTAGCTATTTTAGGGTTTATTTTATAGGTAAGTATTTAGTTTTAAATAGGATTAATTTAGTTAATAATAGTAATTTTTATTTAGATTTATTAAAATAATATTTAAATTAGGGGGGTGTTAGGGTTAGTGTTAGACTTAAGTTTAGGGGTTAATTAGTTTTAATATAGATGGCGGCGGTATAGGAGGGACAGGATAGGGGTTAATAAATTTATTATAGGTGGCGATGGTGTAGGGGGGCAGATTAGGGGTTAAAAAGTTTAATATAGGTGGCGGCGGGGTCCAGGAGCGGCGGTTTAGGGGTTAAATAATTTATTTAGTTGTGGCAGGGTACGGGATCGGCAGGATAGGGGTTAATACATTTATTATAGGTGGCGGCGGTATAGGGGGGGCAGGATAGGGATTAATAGGTATTATGTAGGTGGCGGCGGGGTCCGGGAGTGGCGGTTTAGGGGTTAATCAGTTTATTAGAGTGGTGGTGGGCTCCGGGAGCGGCGGTTTAGGGGTTAAATACATTTATTATAGCTGCGGCGGGGTCTAGGAGCGGCAGTTTAGGGGTTAATAACTTTATTTAGTTGTGGGGGGCTCCGGGGGCGCCGGTATAGGGGGGGCAGGATAGAGGTTAATAGGTATTATGTAGTTGGCGGCGGGGTCCGGGAGCGGCGGTTTAGGGGTTAATCAGTTTATTAGAGTGGTGGTGGGCTCCGGGAGCGGCGGTTTAGGGGTTAATACATTTATTATAGCTGTGGCGGGGTCTAGGAGCGGCAGTTTAGGGGTTAATAACTTTATTTAGTTGTGTGGGGCTCCGGGGGCGCCGGTATAGGGGGTAGAACAGGGTAGTTTAGTGTGGGTGCTTAGTGACAGCTTATCAATAAAGCTGTAAAAAAGCCGAAGAGCTGCGATATTGGATGAGTGATAACTATCACAGTCCGCTGCTCATCGCCCCGTACTTGGTGCGCGGCTTTTTGACAGCTTTTTTGATAACTTTGGCGAGAGTTTTCAGGTCCGCGGCAGCGATGTGAGGCGAGCTTAGGCGGGCATATTGGGGCCAGCGAAGGCAGGTAAGTAGACATGTTGATAACTAGAGGCCATAGACACTTGGATAGGGGATACTCACATAACAATTTAAAAAAAGCTACCACAAAGCTAAAGAAAAATCAAGGGATAGTATATTGTACAATAGAAATGACAAAGCACAGGCTACAAATAGTACAGTAAGATTTATATCTACATACCATAATAAATGGAATGATATAAGATCAATACTATCAAAACATTGGGAAGTTCTAATGATAGATCCTGTTATAAAAACAATAGTGGGTGAGACCCCACAGATGACCCCCAAAAGATCACCAAATCCTTATGATAAATTAGTCCATAGTCACTTTACGAATATAACTAGAATCAACAATTGGTTAGAAAACTACAAAAACAAGGATGGTAACTTCATATGTGGAAAATGCAGTGTATGTAAATACATACACAAAGGAACTTATATAACAGATGCAGAGAACAAAAGACATAAAATAAAAGGGCATATTACATGTTAAAGTGAAGGTGTGGTGTACGCTATATCATGCTCATGTCCCCAATTCTATGTAGGGAAAACCTATAGAACATTAAAAGAAAGGATATTGGAACATAAGAGAGACATAAAAAACAAAAAGCTTAATGATAGTTGCATAGCACGACATTTTTTCGCACATCACAATAGTTCTCCAATTGACCTCAAAGCTGTGGGTTTGGAACTTATAGATTTACAGGGTAGAGGAGGCGATCTTGATAAAAAATTGTTCCAGATGGAATGCAAATGGATCTACATTATGAATACTCTTATACCCAAAGGTATGAATGAAGAGATAAATTTTGCCCTGTTTCTGTAATAGGATTTATCTATATAGGCTATGAGCTCATGTACATTATTATAGATATGCCCGAACACCCTACACAAATGTCTATAACATTAGGACTCTGTAACAATTGATGGTAAAACTATAGGATGTAGACATATTAAATGTGTATTACCCCCGCAATTGATCAGTACATATAGATTGTGTTAGATTGATCGTTCAAGCAATATTAGATCTAGTGCATTTGAGCCCCTCCTATAATATCTGCTATACTGTAAATAATCTTGGAATAGGTTAACAAAATTATGTATATAGAATTATTTAGAATAAGTTTAACTAAGAAAGTGTGAATTTAACAAATACTGCTGCCTTCAGTAATAAATTTGATTGGAATTGATTCTTGAGTGTCTGCCCAATTTCTTCTACATTTAACAAATACTTCCTTAACAACAAGATACGACCTTAACAGGAGCACACCTTACTCACAGGAAGTGCTATGATTGGAACTTCCGAATAGAGTTTAAATTCCCGACGGGGAGCACACCCAAACAGGAAAGGCACGCTTTGAGAAAGCCGCACTGAGTTGCCCTGGTGGAGAAACACATGTAAGCGAAGTTTGCACTACAACACCTCAATTAGGCCAGCTGAGGACCCTGAACACCTCGGACCATTGGGATATTCAAAGTGTCATTGCCGCAGTGTACAGGCACACAGGAGACGCAGCAGATACATTGTATTGGATTACATATGAGGAACGGCTTGAGTCTATCCTGCGACTTACCGGAATAGAACGGGTGAGATCAGTCCATTGTACTTGTCTGCACTATGGGTCCCTTAGGCGAGGGCTATCCCTCAGGAGGTAGCACCCTGCAGCAAGTACCCTTTGTTATGTTTGGGAACTATTACCACGCTTTGTAACGCTATATGACTGAACTTTGACTCACTACTTCATCCGCTTTTCATTTTGGTATACTATGTTGCCACATTGCTTTGCTTCATTTATTGCTCAGCATCACATCGCTTCATACAATTACCTCTGCTGTCTCCCATATAACACAGTCTGAATACTGTACTGCAGCTTTGGATATACTTGCTGCATATCTTTGATACTTTTGAGACTATCTTTTAAGACCTATTGACCAATAATTGATTGTTCTCTATGACACTGTGCACTTTATTTCAATTATTCCCAATGGCCATTTGTAGTTAGGCTGTTCTTGCTATTTTTATTATAAATTTAACTTGTTCTTATTTATTGTTGATATATTACATTTATATGTGATTTGTTTGCACACACCTATGACTAGTGATTTTTATGCTTATAGTTTAGGAGGGGCTCCTTATTTCCTAGTAACACTGGTTTGACTCCTACCTGGTTAGGCTTACAATTTTCATTTAGTGTAAATGATTTGTGCTGGCATAGAACATTCTGTACCCTTACTCCTTCCCATTCCCTTTTTCCCTTTCCCCACCTTACTTCCTCTTAATATCGATTAGATTAATTGTTAATGCTCCCGTGCACCCCCTGATATAATCACTTTAGTATTAGGGGTTTATCTATACCATATTAAATTGGGTTAGCTGACTTACTGCATGTTCTTTGCAATATATCTATCTATCTATCTCTATCTATATATATATATCCAGAAAAACATAATTCATATATAAATATGTATTTCAGAAAAAATAGAACATATTCTGCTATGTAAAAAACCATTGGAATGTGAAATATTCATATTTCATTTCGGGATAGCGTACTTTGGTTAAACTCGATCAGGTTTGAGCGCGAGTAAGGTTGTTAGTTTTCCCCCCACTTTTTGCACTCCATTGAAGTCTATGGGGAATACGTTAACGCGTCAGGTTAGCGTTTGTGCAAATTTTTTTTACTTTCAACTTGTTATATGCGCGCTACCAAACGCGCACAAAAAGCTTGCTTCTAGCAGAGTTAGCGCTGGAGAGGGAGTGAAAAATTGCACGCCACTTGTTATCTAGCTCTATATAAGATAATAGGATCAACCGCTAAAGAAACACTGGAAAAGATAGGTAAAGAAAGGCTCAATGCGGCAAACATCTATAAATAAAGCTCCTTGTTTTTCCTGGTCCTTACAGCACCCCCATGTTGGAGATACAAAACATCAGATCTCTCTGTAGGGTGAGGGATTTTTAATATTAAAGTTATATCAAACTCAAATTTAATTGCCTATAACATGTTTGATTATGCATAGTAAACCACACTGTACTTTATTTATTTTGCCTGCTTTTCATGCAATTTACCTCTAAAATATTTTTTTCTACAGCCCTCAGAAATGCTTGAGTGCTTCATGCAGGATTTAGAATTCACTTTTTCAATTCAATAAAATGTTACTATGGCATGTTGTCTTTGAATGTGTGAGAGGATATAACAAAACATTTTTATCTGTATTCTAGAATTTGTAATATGCCACTTGGAAATAGGAAACCAGTTAGTCAAAATAGAAGTCTCATTTCCTTCTTAATACAAGGAGAGTCCACGGCATAATTCCTTACTGTTGGGAAATACTGAACCTGGTCACCAGGAGGAGGCAAAGACACCCCAGCCAAAGTCTTAAATACCTCTCCCACTTCCCCCATTCCCCAGTCATTCTTTGTCTTTCATCACAGGAGGATGGCAGAGAAGTTTTTTCGGAGTTGTTCCTCAGGAGGGATATATGCCTTTCTCTATGGAACTGGAGTTTTTAATAGTCTTGTCAGCCTTTGTGAGAGCATTGACGAAAGTTAGAGTCTGGAGATGCAGGGAGAGTCTTTCTGCCAACCCATCCAGACTGCCTTCTAACGGCTCCTTAAGCAACCAGTGTTGTCGAGTTTCACTGTCTGCTTTCTTCACTTAAGTCCATGTCAGGAGCGATGCTACAACACTGTCACACTTGAGAGGCTGTGTTTCTGTTCCACAGGATGGATTCTGGTAAGTTTGTTTCAATTTTTACTTATGTTGAAATTGCTGAAGACAGGGTCACAGTGTGACTCCTTTTATCTTTATAGAATCGTGGGTTAATATCTCCGGAGGGAGGTTATTGAACAGTGAAGATTAATCAAATGTGTTCTCTTTGATTTATGCTGCTTATATGTGAGATTTAATTTTTTGGGCTCATAGACTGTTGTTATGCAGTACATACAGGTGTTTTACTTTCAGTTTGAATGCTGCGCAGCTTGTGGCTTGGCAGAATTCCTGGGCACTATAATAGATTCAGTATCCATGAGGATATTTCTAACTTACCAGAGACAGTGCAAGCTAGCTTCAGCATTTCGTGCCCTCCTGATCTCCGTTAGGCCATCTGTGGCTTAGTATATGGAGGTAATTGGTCTCATGGTGTCCAGCATGGACATAATTCATTTTGCCAGGTTCCATCTCAGAGCACTACAGCTGTGCATGCTGAGACAGTGGAACAGCAATCTTTCGGATCTGTCTCAACAGATTGCCCTGGACAACCGGTCGAGAGAATTGCTCTCTTGGTGGCTCTGTCCAGATCATCTGTCCCGAGGGACATCCTTTCTCAGACCATCCTGGGAGATTGTGACTATGGACGCGAGCCTCTCAGGATTGGGAGCTGTTTGGGGTGCCAAGAAGGCACAGGGCCTGTGGTCGCAGGAGGAACGCTCCCTCCCCATCCACATTTTGGAACTTGGAGCAATCTTCAGTGCTCTGAAGGCTTGGCCTCTTCTGAGTTGGTCCCGGTTTATCAGATTCCAATCAGACAATATAACCTCAGTGGCTTACATCAACCATCAGGGGGGAACGAGAAGCTCCCTAGCAATGAGCGAAGTATCTCAGATTCTGTAGTGGGTGGAGGCCCACAGCTGTTCGCTGTCAGCGATCCACATTCTGGGTGTGGACAACTGGGAAGCGAATTTTCTCAGCAGACAATCCTTTCATCTGGGGGAATGGTTACTCCATCCCAAAGTTTTTGCGGAGATATGCTTCAGGTGGGGGACGCCGGAGATAGTTACCTTGTGGCAGGGATCTGCTGGAACAAGGTCCTTTTGTTCATCAATGTCTAGATTCTCTGAGGCTGACTGTGTGGAGATTGAACGCTTAGTCCTAGGCACGAGAGGTTTACCTGAGAGAGTTATTGATACTGTCATTCAAACCGGTTACTCTTCGCATCTATCATAAGGTGTGGAGAACTTACTTATGCTGGTGTGAAGAGCATGGATTTCCTTGGCATAAGGTTAAGGTTGTCAGGATTCTGATGTTTCTCCAGGATCGTCTGGAGAAGGGTCTTTCGGCCAGTTCCCTGAGGGGACAAATTTTGGCCTTGTCTATTTTACTGCACAAGAGGCTCTCTGAGTTTCCTGATGTTCAGTCTTTTATTAAGGCTCTGATTTAGGATCAGACCTGTGTTCAGATCTTGGAGTCTGAATCTGGTTCTTAAGGTTTTGAAACGGGTTACGTTTGAGCCTATGCATGAAAATTGATATTAAGTTGTTGTCCTGGAAAGTTCTTTTTCTACTGGCTATTGCTTCAGCATGCACAGTATATGAAATTGCCGCCTTGCAATGTGAGCCTCCTTATCTGGTGTTTCATTCTAGGGTTTCTCCCTAAAGTCATGTCAGACCGCAACATCAATCAAGAGATTGTGGTTCCTTCTTCTTTAAAGGAACGTTTACTTCATAATTTGGATGTGGTTCGTGCCTTGAAATTTTATCTTCAAGCTACTAAGGATTTTAGACAATCTTCTTCCTTGTTTGTGGCATATTCTGGGAAGCGTAAGGGCCAGAAGGGGGGTATTGGGGGGTTATTGTATTTTCTTTTACAGGTAAAAGAGCTGATTACTTTGGGGCAATGCCCCGCAAAAAGCCCTTTTAAGGGCTGGTAATAGAGCTGATTACTTTTGTAATTTAGAATAGGGTAGGGAAATTTTTTATTTTGGGGGGCTTTTTTATTTTATTAGGGGGCTTAGATTAGGTGTAATTAGAATAAAATTCTTGTAATATTTTTTTGTAATTTAGTGTTTGGTTTATTTTGTATTATAGATTAGTTTATTTAATTGTATTTTAGTTTAGCTAATTGTAGGTAATTTATTTAATTAATTTAATGATAGTGTAGTGCTAGGTTTAATTGTAACAGATTCGGATTTATTTTACAGGTAATTTTGTAATTATTTTAACTAGGTAGCTATTAAATAGTTAATAACTATTTAATAGCTATTGTACCTAGTTAAAATAAATACAAAGTTACCTGTAAAATAAATATAAATCCTAAAATAGATACAATGTAATTATTATTTATATTGTAGCTACATTAAGGTTTATTTGATAGGTAAGTTTTTAGTTTTAAATAGGATTAGTTTATTTAATAATAGGAATATTATTTTGTTTAATTTAAATTATATTTATGTTAGGGGGGGGTTAGGGTTAGACTTAGGTTTAGGGGTTAATAACTTTATTATAGTAGCGGCGACGTTAGGGGTGGGAGATTAGGGGTTAATAATTGTAGGTAGGTGGCGGCGATGTTAGGGAGGGTAGATTAGGGGTTAATAATATTTATTATAGTGTTTGCGAGGTGGGAGTGCGGCGGTTTAGGGGTTAATACATTTATTATAGTGGCGGCGAAGTCCGGTCAGCAGATTAGGGGTTAATACTTGTAGTTAGGTAGCGGCAACGTGGGGGGGGGCAGATTAGGGGGTAATAAATATAGGTGTCGGCGATGTTAGGGGCAGCAGATTAGGGTTTCATAGGGATAATGTAGGTGGCAGCGGTGTCCGGTCAGCAGATTGGGGGTTAAATTTTTTTATTATAGTGGCGGCGATGTGGGGGGCCTCGGTTTAGGGGTACATAGGTAGTTTATGGGTGTTAGTGTACTTTGTAGCACAGTAGTTAGGAGCTTTATATTCCGGCGTTAGCCCATAAAGCTCTTAACTACTGACTTTTTTGGCGGTAGGAGTCTTGTTGGTAGAGGGTCTACCGCTCACTTCTTCCAAGACTCCAAATACCGGCGTTAGGCAGATCCCATAGAAAAGATAGGATACGCAATTGGCGTAAGGGGATCTGCGGTAGCCTCGAGTCGTGGTAAGGAAGTGAGCGTTAGACCCTTTCCTGGCTGACTCTAAATACCAGCGGGCGGCTAAAAGCAGCGTTAGGACCCCTTAACGCTGCTTTTGACGGCTAATGCAGAACTCTAAATCTAGCAGATAGTATTTTGAATATTCAGAACAAAAGATTTGGCCGAACTGAAAATTTCCCCCTGTGCACGTCTAATTTTTTAGTACCAAATGATATGTTGTTACGCTATTGAAATATACATACTTCTTTAAACTTGTCATTAGGTGTTAGGTTTAGCGTTAATATCTTTCATATAGTGGCATAACAGTGGAAATTAGAAATAGCAGCACGTTCTTTAAATTATTTGATATCTCAAATTGCATGAAAATGGCTACGTAGAAATGTCATGCATAGTTCATTTTTACCATTTTCAGGCATTTTGAGAACCCTTGAATTTGTAAATTACTTCTAATATGATACTAGAATTTCAATAGATAAAATGGATAATACTGGAGATAATTGAGCCTTGCCTTGTGCTAATAGTAAAATGAAATGCATTTGATAATATAGAACTTACAGAGGGTTAGAATATAATGATACGATTTGTGTTATATATTTGGAACCAATAACAAGCATTTAAATTCTGTTGAATAAAGTCTCTCATTTAACCTGATTAGAGGCTTTCGCCATGTCAATTTAGTTTAAAACTACAGATCACTGTATTTGAGCTATATTAATTAAAGGGACGCTAAAGTCAAAATAAAACTTTTATGATTCAGACAGAGCATGCAGTTATGAGACATTCCAATTTACTTCCAATATATAACTGTAAGCAGACTTTTTTTAAATGCACAATTTTTGAGGCACTAACTACTACTGAGCATGTGCAAAAGTACACTGTGTATACAAATATGAGTATGATTGGTTGATGAGTGTCACATGATAAAGGGGGCTGGCATATTGAAGTAGATTTTGAAATTTGTCAGGAAAAAAAAAATCTGCTACTCATTTAAGGGGACAGTATAGTCAAAATTTAAACGTTCATGATTCAGACAAAGGGGGCCGATTTAACAAGGGCCGAATGGCCCTGAATGTACCTGTTTCTGCGCGAGCCTACAGGCTCGCCGGAAACAGGAGTTAATAAGCAGCGGTCTTAAGTTTAAAATATTCTATATATAAATGCAATACAATACCAAAGGCCCCTGGCCAGGACCTTAATATGTCACAAAACACCAGACGCACGTTTTACTCCTGCTTTATCAAAGGCCCTTAATCGCCCTGTTTCCGTGCAAACCTTCAGGCTCGCCGGAAACAGGAGTTAAGACTTCTGCCTCTTAACTCATACACCTCCTCTGAGGCTGCGGACATCAATCTGCCCGATCATGTACGATCGATTGATTGACAACCCCTGCTAGCAACCAATTGGCTGCGAATCTGCAGGGGGCGGCATTACACAAGCAGTTCACAAGAACTGCTTGTGCAATGTTAAATGCCGACAGCACATGCTGTCGGCATTCAGCTATGTCTGGTGGACATTATCCGCTACAGTTGATCATGTCAGCCAGACATTGATAAATCGGCCCCATAGAATCAATACTGTGAATTGGACCTTTCATGCCCCTGTATGTTGATACCTTTTTAAGTGTTTTTAATGGTATTTAAACTCTCATTTTTTGTATTGATTTATTAAAAGTTAAGTTTTATTTATATTCTGCTAATTTTTCCTCAAAGAATATTCTTTGAGGATTGGGACCCCCCTTTTCTGTGTGTCCTTCTCTTTGGACTTATTTTGATTTGTTTTCTTTGGAGTGCTTAAGGGATGCTACCTTTTATCTTTTGTCTTGTATATAATTACATATACATTGTCTATAGCTTGAAACAGCTGCTGTATCTGAGATATGTGAATTTCACTTTAGAGTATCTTTAATTTTTCTAGACGTTAAATTGATGGTTTTTATAGTCACTTGAGTGGCAATAGGATATTTTAAACTTTTCTTGCTATACTTCATAATGGTTTTCAAAATAAACAAACATACTCTAAATATGAGTCTCTTTATCTGTATTTGATTTGACTATCCCATTCCAGCATCCTTTTATATAGTTTCACACACCTTTTGAAATACTTAAGCAATTTTAACAAAATGTTGATGTTTTTAGATGTAAATATTTTATCTCAAAGGTTCTCAGGGGTAAAACTGACTCAGTGTATCCTTTGGCCTGGATTACAAATCGCACAGCAAATCCGTTGTGAACATACTCGGCTAGATTTAGAGTTTTGTCGGTAACGACCCGCGTATCTAACGCTGGCTTTTTCCCCCCCGCACCTTTTAAATACCGCTGGTATTTAGAGTTCACAGAAGGGCTGCGTTAGGCTCCAAAAAGGGAGCGTAGAGCATAATTTACCGCCACTGCAACTCTCAAAACCAGCGGTGCTTACGGACGCAGCCAGCTTCAAAAACGTGCTCGTGCACGATTCCCCCATAGAAAACAATGGGGCATTTTGGGCTGAAAAAAAACCTAACACCTGCAAAAAAGCCGCGTTCAGCTCCTAACGCAGCCCCATTGTTTCCTATGGGGAAACACTTCCTAAATCTGCACCTAACACCCTAACATGAACCCCGAGTCTAAACACCCCTAACCTTACACTTATTAACCCCTAATCTGCCGCCCCCTGCATATTTTTTTAACCCCTAATCTGCCGCTCCGTAACCCGCTGCAACCTACGTTATCCCTATGAACCCCTAATCTGCTGCCCCTAACACCGCCGACCCCTAGATTATATTTATTAACCCCTAATCTGCCCCCCCAACGTTGCCCCTACCTACACTTATTAACCCCTAATCTGCTGACCGGACCTCACCGCTACTATAATAAAGTTATTAACCCCTAATCCGCCTCACTCCCACCTCAATAACCCTATAATAAATAGTATTAACCCCTAATCTGCCCCCCCTAACATCACCGACACCTAACCAAGTATTAACCCCTAATCTGCCGACCGGACCTCGCCGCTACTATAATAAAGTTATTAACCCCTAAAGCTAAGTCTAACCTTAACACTAACACCCCCCTAAGTTGAATATAATTTAAATCTAACGAAATAAATTAACTCTTATTAAATAAATTATTCCTATTTAAAGCTAAATACTTACCTGTAAAATAAACCCTAATATAGCTATAATATAAATAATAATTATATTGTAGCTATTTTAGGATTTATTTTTATTTTACAGGCAACTTTCAATTTATTTTAACTAGGTACAATAGCTATTAAATAGTTATTAACTATTTAATAGCTACCTAGCTAAAATAAAGAGAAATTTACCTGTAAAATAAAAACTAACCGAAGTTACAATTACACCTAACACTACACTATACTTAAATAAATTATTCCTATTTAAAACTAAATACTTACCTGTAAAATAAACCCTAATATAGCTACAATGTAATTAATAATTACATTGCAGCTATTTTAGGATTTATATTTATTTTACAGGTAACTTTGTATTTATTTTAGCTAGTTAGAATAGTTATTAAATAGTTATTAACTATTTAATAACTACCTAGCTAAAAGAAATACAAAATTACCTGTAAAATAAATCCTAACCTAAGTTACAATTAAACCTAACGCTACACTATCATTAAATTAATTAAATAAATTAACTACAAATAACTACAATTAAATACAATTACATAAACTAACTAAAGTACAAAAAATAAGTTACAAACATTTTAAAAATATTACAACAATTTTAAGCTAATTACACCTAATCTAAGCCCCCTAATAAAATAACAAAGCCCCCCAAAATTAAAAAAAATGCCCTACCCTATTCTAAATTAAAAAAGTTCAAAGCTCTTTTACCTTACCAGCCCTTAAAAGGGCCTTTTGCGGGGCATGCCCCAAAGAAAACTGCTCTTTTGCCTGTAAAAGAAAAATACAACCCACCCCCCCAACATTAAAACCCACCACCCACATACCCCTAATCTAACCCAAACCCCCCTTAAATAAACCTAACACTACCCCCCTGAAGATCATCCTACCTTGAGTTGTCTTCAGCCAGCCGACCCACCGATGGAACCGAAGAGGAGATCCGGAGCGGCAGAAGTGATCCTCCAAGGGGCGCTGAAGAAGTCTTCCATCCGATGAAGTGATCCTCCAGGCGGCGCTGAAGAAGTCTTCCATCCAGGCGATGTCATCTTCCAAGCGGCGCTGAAGAAGTCTTCCATCCGGGCGATGTCATCTTCCAAGCGGGGTCTTCAATCTTCTTCTTCAGGATCCATCTTCATTCCGCCAAAGCGGAACATCCTTCTTCCCCGACGGACTACCGACGAATGAAGGCTCCTTTAAGGGACGTCATCCAAGATGGCGTCCCTCAAATTCCGATTGGCTGATAGGATTCTATCAGCTAATCGGAATTAAGGTAGGAAAAATCTTCAATCAGCCAATCAGATTTTTCCTACCTTAATTCCGATTGGCTGATAGAATCCTATCAGCCAATCGGAATTCGAGGGACGCCATCTTGGATGACGTCCCTTAAAGGAGCCTTCATTCGTCGGTAGTCCGTCGGGGAAGAAGGATGTTCCGCGTCGGCGGAATGAAGATGGATCCTGAAGAAGAAGATTGAAGACCCCGCTTGGAAGATGACATCGTCCGGATGGAAGACTTCTTCAGCGCCGCTTGGAAGATGACATCGCCCGGATGGAAGACTTCTTCAGCACCGCCTTCAGGATCACTTCATTGGATGGAAGACTTCTTCTGCGCCCCTTGGAGGATCACTTCTGCCACTCCGGATCTCCTCTTCGGTTCCATCGGTGGGTCGGCTGGCTGAAGACAACTCAAGGTAGGATGATCTTCAGGGGGGTAGTGTTAGGTTTTTTTAAGGGGGGTTTGGGTTAGATTAGGGGTATGTGGGTGGTGGGTTTTAATGTTGGGGGGGTGGGTTGTATTTTTCTTTTACAGGCAAAAGAGCAGTTTTCTTTGGGGCATGCCCCGCAAAAGGCCCTTTTAAGGGCTGGTAAGGTAAAAGAGCTTTGAACTTTTTTAATTTAGAATAGGGTAGAGCATTTTTTTATTTTGGGGGGCTTTGTTATTTTATTAGGGGCTTAGATTAGGTGTAATTAGCTTAAAATTGTTGTAATATTTTTAAAATGTTTGTAACTTATTTTTTTTATTTTTTGTAACTTAGCTTTTTTTATTTTTTGTACTTTAGTTAGTTTATGTAATTGTATTTAATTGTAGTTATTTGTAGTTAATTTATTTAATTAATTTAATTATAGTGTAGTGTTAGGTTTAATTGTAACTTAGGTTAGGATATATTTTACAGGTAATTTTGTATTTCTTTTAGCTAGGTAGTTATTAAATAGTTAATAACTAACTAGCTAAAATAAATACAAAGTTACCTGTAAAATAAACATAAATCCTAAAATAGCTACAATGTAATTATTAATTATATTCTAGCTATCTTAGGGTTTATTTTACAGGTAAGTATTTAGTTTTAAATAGGAATAATTTATTTAAGTATAGTGTAGTGTTAGGTGTAATTGTAACTTAGGTTAGTTTTTATTTTATAGGTAAATTTCTCTTTATTTTAGCTAGGTAGCTATTAAATAGTTAATAACTATTTAATAGCTATTGTGATTAGTTAAAATAAATTGAAAGTTGCCTGTAAAATAAAAATAAATCCTAAGATAGCTACAATATAATTATTATTTATATTGTAGCTATATTAGGGTTTATTTTACAGGTAAGTATTTAGCTTTAAATAGGAATAATTTATTTAATAAGAGTTAATTTAATTCGTTAGATTTAAATTATATTTAACTTAGGGGGGTGTTAGTGTTAAGGTTAGACTTAGCTTTAGGGGTTAATAAATTTATTAGAGTAGCGGTGAGGTCCGGTCGGCATATTAGGGGTTAATACTTGAAGTTAGGTGTCGGCGATGTTAGGGAGGGCAGATTAAGGGTTAATACTATTTATTATAGGGTTATTGAGGCGGGAGTGAGGCGGATTAGGGGTTAATAATTGTAGGTAGGTGGAGGCGACGTTGGGGGCGGCAGATTAGGGGTTAATAAATATAATATAGGGGTCGACGGTGTTAGGGGCAGCAGATTAGGGGTACATAGGGATAACGTAGGTGGCGGCGGTGTGCGGTCGGCGATGTGGGGGGACCTCGGTTTAGGGGTACATAGGTAGTTTATGGGTGTTAGTGTACTTTAGAGCACAGTAGTTAAGAGCTTTATGAACCGGCGTTAGCCCTGAAAGCTCTTAACTCCTGACTTTTTTCTGCAGCTGGAGTTTTGTCGTTAGATTTCTAACGCTCACTTCAGCCAAGACTCTAAATACCAGCGTTAGAAAGATCCCATTGAAAAGATAGGATACGCAAATGGCGTAGGGGGATCTGCGGTATGGAAAAGTCGCGGCTGCAAAGTGAGCGTTAGACTCTTTCCTGACTGACGCTCAAAACCAGCGTTAGGAGCCTCTAACGCTGGTTTTGACGGCTAACGCCAAACTCTAAATCTAGCCGACTGTGCACATTGTGACTTTTTTGCAATTTCCATAGCACTGCGATTTCAAGTTTTAAATTAACTTACTTTTCGCGTGCGTTATGCTGCTTTGAGTCGCATACCGCACACAAACCAAGTTCCGACTTGGCGTGCACGTATTTCCCCATAGAGAACAATGGAGATTTTTTTTTTACAAAAAAACGAACACCTGCGATTGCATTCCCCATTGAAGTCAATGGTGAAAAAAATTGGCCAAAAAACCTAACACCCTACCATAAGCCCCTAGTCTAATAACCCCTAAACCGCCATCCCCCCACATCACAAACACTCAATAAAGTAACCCCTAAACTGCCATCCCCCCACATCACAAACACTAAATAAACTTATTAACCCCTAAACCGCCACCCCTAACATCGCAAAGTATCTAAATAAAGCTATTAACCCCTAACCTGCCACCCCGCATTGCAAACACTAAATAAATCTATTAACCCCTAAACCGCCATCCCCCTACATTACAAACACTAAATAAATCTATTAACCCCTAAACCACCATCCCCCACATTGCAAACACTGAATAAATCTATTAACCCATAAACTGCCATCCCCCCACATCGAGAAGTATTAAACTGATATCTAATCCCCCTAACCTAACACCCGCTAACTTAACCCCAATTAAAATAAAACTAAATTAAAGTAAAAATAATCAAACTTACCTGTAAAATAAAACCTAAGCTAGATTTAAAAAAAAAGACAACCTAAGATTGATTTAAAAAAATAAAAACCTACCATTTCAAAAAAATAAAAAAACCTACATAACATAAAAATTAAAAACTTACCATTAATTTTTTCTTTTTTTATCCAAAATAAAAATATTCCTATTCTAATACCCCAAAATAAATAAAATGTTAACTAAAAAATACTTCATCTACCCATTTCCCGAAAAGGGCATTTGGATGGGCACTCCTATTGGCTGAACAAATTCAAATCAGCCAATAGGATTAAAGTGTTTTCATCCTATTGGCTGATTTGAATTTGAAGAATCATATCAGCCAATAGGAATGCAAGGGTACCCCTATATAAAAGGGGTACCTTGCATTCATTCTTCAGTGTGCGGCTGGAGACCGCTTGAAGAGGAGCTCCGTGTAAATGCTCTGAAGAGGAGGACTGACGTCGCCAATGACATCGCTGAAGACTCTGCCGCCGCCACCGGGCTGAAGATACAAGATGGACCGCGGCCTGGATTTTTTTTTTTTTTTATAGTTTTTATTGAGGTTAACATACAAAAATACAGACCAAAACCATTGATTGACAGTGGTATACATTACAAGGCCTGCACAGTGATAATATATATGTATACACAGTGAATTGTGAAGGTAACAAGTTCTGCAGTAGTCGTAATTATGCGCATCTGCTATAACTTAGATATAGTGGTTAAGCCCAAACAAACCAATAAAACTACTTGCACTAAAACTGATCACACACAGTCTAGGTCTGAACCAATAATAACTAGGAATCAGATTCAGAGAGATAAAAGTAATGACAACACAGATATGAGACGTAGAGAATTTCTAAGTGACAATATAAGTGACAGCTCTACAACAAGCATGCAAGTTAAATCTTGCCTAAAAATTAACAGTCAACCGACACAGTACACTTTAGGACAGGTAGGGATGGAAACAGAAGGGGGAGGAGGAAGAGGAAGAAACACAGGAAGAGGACAAAGAGGTCGAAGAGGCAGGGGACAATACAACAAATACCGCATATGAAAATAATTAACCTTTCTAATTCCGTACTTAATGATAATGAAATTTCGGTACTTGGTCTGGGTTTAGGTGTTGTCCCTAGTGTAACCTTTAATCTCTTTGAGACCATTTGAGATTTAACACTTAGAAAATACTTCTGGGGCAAAGATTTCCCAGAAACAAATACCGTAAACACAACAGACAGTGACTTATGGTGCAATTATAATGATCTTAGCCCTATTATGAACATTACAGATTTCAGTGAAGCCTGCGACTACCTCTCTCTTCATGACTTAAACTATGAATCTAATACTCAGAGTAGTTTTTGAAGATGAATCACAACGGGTATAAACCTAAATCCGTTTTTTATCCGACTAAGGATAGAGGTCCCTTTCTAGAAGCATTCCACCGGAGGGTGGAAGAGGACCTGCTCAGTCTGTCCAAATACCACAGTGCAGCCCCCCCTAACCTTACTTGTGAACAGAAGCTTGCTATTGATACACTAAGCAAAAGGACTGATATAGTCATTAGATTAGATTAGAAGGGGGGAAGCATTGTGGTATTGGACAAATCCTACTATATAGGGGAAGCAGAGAGACAGGTCAATGATACGGATGTCTATCTTCCTCTCACTAGTGATCCCACTAATGTTTTCAAATTGCAGTTTTTAGATTTGCTGGATGATGGGTTGCATCAAGGGATTATAGATCAGGATACTTTTGATTACTTATTTGTAAACTCACCGGTCATCCCCATCTTCCATCACCTCCCCAAGGTGCATAAATCCTTGGAGGAGGTGAGAGGAAGACCCATAATCTCTGGAATTGGCTCTCTTTTTGAGAGGATGTCGGGTTTGGTCGAATCACTTCTGCAGTCCATCGTCCAGCAACTTCCGTCTTTCCTCAAAGAAACTACACATTTACTCACCTGTCTACAACATCTAACATGGAGCAGTGAATGCTCTTGGTTGACAGTAGATGTGGTGGGGCTTTACTCTTGCATTCCACACACCTTTGGAGTGGAAGCTGTCAAAATTTCTCTAGACCTGTACAGTAATTACGACTCTAATTTGAAGAATTATATTCCAAAAACATTGAAATTTTTACTGGTTCATAACTATTTCAAATTTGGTGACTCTTTCTTTCTCCAAAGGCGTGGGACCGCCATGGGCGCTAAATTTGCCCCCGTCTATGTGAATTTATTCATGGGTTGGTGGGAGAGGTCCCACGTCTTTAGAACGAAACCCGTATAGGCATTGTATGCGATCATATAAAAGATACATAGATGATCTTCTTTTTGTGTGGTCAGGAACTGAAGATGAAATGAAGAATTTCATTATTTATCTGAATAACAATCAAGTTAATCTACAGTTCACCTCTACTTCTGATAAATCTAAAATTGCATATCTAAATCTCTATCTAATAGGGGATATACCCTCATCACGAATTACAACCACACTATACAGAAAGCCCATAAAATCAAACACAATTTTTCATGCAAGATCCTGCCACCCCAAACACACAGGATTTGGGGTGGCAAAGGGACAATTTATAAGGCTTAAAAGAAATTGTTCTGCAGATAGTGACTTTCTAAATGAATCTGAGGTTTTGAAACAACAACTTTTGGAAAGGGGCCATTCCAAAAAAGTAATAAATAGAGCTTTTCTAGAAGTCAACCGTATTGACAGGAACACTATGTTACAACATAATAGGATTAAGACCAATACAGGGTTCGATAAACTGAAACCCAATTTTATTACAACTTTCAGTCCACAGTTTAGAGAAATTTGTGGCATCATTAACAAACACCTCCCTGTCTTAAACGGCGAGGATAGTCTGAAAGACTTAGCAAAGGACGGTTTAAATGTCATTTCTAGGAAGGGCCGTACATTAGGCAACATGGTAGCTCCTAGCATGTTGAAAAAAACAACAACATCAGGCAACAGCTGGCTACAAATCAAAGGACATTTTAAATGTAATTTTTCCAGTTGCATAGCCTGTAGCCACACAACCGTTACAGACAGATTCCAGTCTAAAAGCACACAGAGGGTCTTTTTATCTTCGAGTTGTACCAACTGTCGTACTACATATGTCAGCTATTTAGCTGAATGTGTCCAATGTAATAAGCAATACGTGGGGTGTACCTCACGTGAGGCATGCACACGTATTAGGGAACATCTCAATAATATTGATAAGGAGTATGATGTTTCTGACCTTGTGCATCATTTCATATTTGAGCACAAGAAATCAGTTACCAGCTTTAGGTGGCAAGTCATTGAGAGGATACTTCATACCCCCAGAGGGGGTGACAGAATGCAAAGACTCTTTTACAGAGAAGCATTCTGGATATTCCCTCTCCAAACCAGACGCCCCAAAGGTTTTAATGCAGTTGGGGACATCATTAATTATTGGCAACATAGATGAGTTGAAATGATAGAATCAAAACAGCAGAAATAAATTTGTACTTATGTTGGACCCCTCCCTTAATACAAGCAAGGTGTAGATTGAGGTCTATATACTTTTATGAAATAGGCTCCAAATAATTGAGTATTTATATGTACTTTTGTAGCTACTGCTAAAAATGAGGGTTTGTATTTGTAATTTGAAATAAACATTTAATCCAACTAGTGTTGCTTTAAATAACAACATTTAAATCTGGGAATTGTATTTATAATTGCATGTAGCTGCATCTACTAGTCCATTTACTCTATATCTTTAGGATACAAATAAATAAGAGGGTTTTTTTTACTATTCTTACCATTTTTACTGTTGCTATCACTCTGTTGTCCTGTTTTGAATATTCTATCTAAAAGTAATATAGAGAGTTGATCACTCATTCTAAATTTGCATTCTCTAGCATATAATTTAATATTGTGTAGACTGTTTTTGTTAAGCAAAATTAACATCAGACAAAGTGCTAATTGAAATGCATTATTTTTATGTATATTACCCTAAATTGTATCCTTGTTAGCTATGACCAACTCAAATCGCTCTGACCAACAGCTGTTCACACTTGGGAATCTATTAAGATGGATACTTAAGTGTGAATACCGGATATCCCTTTAGGTCTATGATTAAGGCTATTATTCCAGCCGAAACGCGTAAGACCGACTGGCAGCTGATGGTCATGGCTTTTTGTTATCTCTCATTTTTCTATTTTAAATCCCCACGTTCTTTTTAAGTGTGTTTTTCTACTTTTGAATAAACTCTTCACTATTTCATCTTACCGTAGCTCACTGGATTCTTTCTGCTTGTTACTTTGATAACTTAGATATAGGTATACAAAAAACACACTGACTATGATCAATAAAGTTTTATCGGTATGATAAAATGCAGAACTAAATGATCTAAACAAATTTATGACCTCATTTTTTAATATTTATATTATGTCATACGGCCACCTAGAGTGTTCTACAAAATATAGATAAAGCATACCCCAACTAAGAATTAGTGGCCACTATTGGACCACAGATGTTAGGCATAAATAAGGGGTAAAGATTGAGGGGAAATGTTAACAGGGCCACTCTTGGGCACATTGAAACTTTTATAACTCTAACATAGCAATAATTAAATGGCAATAGTCGCTGGAACTAAACCCCCTGGAATATACAGAACAGTAGAAGGTAAGTATACCCCACCTAAAAAATTGTGACCAGGTTTTATATTTTTTGTAATATTAATTTTTATTTTAAAAGTAATGTTAAGTATTTTTTTTTTTTAGTTTAAGCTTAGGTTTTAATTTTGTTTTACAGGTAAGTTTTTTTGTTTTTTTTTGTTTTGTTTTTAATAAGGTAGTTAGTTTATTTATCATTTCATTTAGATGTATTTTAACCCCTTAACGACCAAGGACGTACGCCATACGTCCTCAAAAAAAAATACAGTTAATGACCGAGGACGTATGGCGTACGTCCTTGGTCTTGGAAAGCAGTAGAAGCGATCCTGATCGCTTCCAGCCGCTTTCCGGTTATTACAGTGATGCCTCGATATCGAGGCATCCTGCAATAAGCCCCCTTGGCTATCCAATGCAGAGAGAGCCACTCTGTGAAGAAATGACAGCCATGAAATTATAAAACCTGTTTACTGTTCACAAATGAGAAGGAAAAACTCTACAAGCTGTCAAAAAATGCTTTCATATGTAGCTGACACATTGTTTTCGGCAGGATATTTTCACACTCCAAAGTATATATTTTATAGTAGCTCAAGCCTTTTCTATTGTAGAATGTCTTAAGTACTTACTGGAATACATTAAAGAAACACAGATTTGTACCTTATAGAAATTGTTGTTTTATAAGTCTCTTTTTTTAACTTCCATAAAAAATAAGTTAAGACTGATAAAATAGTCGGATAATAATGAATTTCTAGATGTACCTTTTCCAATCCTGTTTATTCAGATGTGGCCTCTCTCTCTGAGCGTTAGTGTAGTGAAAGAGGACGTCAAGTAAACATTATTTTCTGTATGATCTCATAGCTGTCTCAGTGGTCAAGATATTTTTTTTTCTTTCATTCTTTTTCTTTACATCATTATATTAAAATAAAAGTATTCTAAGTATTTTCCATTCAGAAGAGCTTATTTATAAATATCTAAATAGTCAATAAAATATAATTTAGAGTCAAAATCGGAAATTCGTATTACATTCATATTCTGTAGGCACAAATTGTAATGATTTTCAACAATTCACCATTGCGTTCGTTGTCTAAATCTGCTTTAACAAATTACCCTTTTAGTATGTTAGTTGGGGCAGAATTCACAAACAAGGTTTAAACTTTAAAGGGACATGAAACCAAAATTTGTCTTTAATGATTTAGAATAGTGATGTCGCGAATAGTTTGCCGGTGAATAGTTCCCGGCGAACATAGCTTTTTAGCATTCGCCGGGGCGGGCGAACATATGCGATGTTCGATCCGCCCCCTATTCGTCATCATTGAGTAAACTTTGACCCTGTAACTCACAGCCAGCAGACACATTCCAGCCAATCAGCAGCAGACCCTCCCTCCCAGACCCTCCCACCTCCTGGACAGCATCCATTTTAGATTCATTCGGAAGCTGCATTCTTAGTGAAGTGAGAGGAGGGACAGTGTAGCTGCTGCTGATTTAATAGGGAAATCGATAGCTAGGCTAGTGTATTCAGTGTCCACTACAGTCCTGAAGGACTCATCTGATCTCTGCTGTAAGGACAGCACCCCAAAAAGCCCTTTTTAGGACTAGAACATCTTTTCGTTTTGTTTTTTTCCCTGTGTAATCTAATTGCAGTTGCCTGCCTGCCAGCGTGTGTGTCAGGCTCACAGCATATACTGTGCCCACTTGCCCAGTGCCACCACTCATATCTGGTGTAACAGTAGTGTACATTTTAAAAAAAACAACACTTTTTTGACTGTGAAATAATAGCAGACAGCTGCCAGTACCCAAGATGGCCGCCAATAAGGCAGATGGGGAGGGTTAGAGAGCTGTTTTGGGGGGATCAGAGAGGTTGGGGGCTAAGGGGGGATGCTACACCACAGCATATCTAAATATGCTAAAAAAATTAAAAACCTTTTATTTTAGTACTGGCAGACTTTCTGCCAGTACTTAAGATGGTGGGGACAATTGTGGGGTGGGGGAGGGAAGGGAGCTGTTTGGGAGGGATCAGGGGGTCTGATGTGTCAGGTGGGAGGCTGATCTCTACACTAAAGCTAAAATTAACCCTGCAAGCTCCCTAATTAACCCCTTCACTGCTAGCCATAATACACGTGTGATGCGCAGCAGCATTTAGCGGCCTTCTAATTACCAGAAAGCAACGCTATTTCTGAACAAAGGGGATCCCAGAGAAGCATTTACAACCATTTGTGCCATAATTGCACAAGCTGTTTGTAAATAATTTCAGTAAGAAACCTAAAGTTTGTGAAAAAGTGAATTTTTTTTTTTTTATTTGATCGCATTTGGCGGTGAAATGGTGGCATTAAATATACCAAAATGGGCCTAGATCAATACTTTGAGTTGTCTACTACACTACACTTAAGCTAAAATTAACTCTACAAGCTCCCTACATGCTCCCTAATTAACCCCTTCACTGCTGGGCATAAAACACGTGTGGTGCGCAGTGGCATTTAGCAGCCTTCTAATTACCAAAAAGCAACGCCAAAGCCATATAAGTCTGCTATTTCTGAACAAAGAGGATCTCAGAGAAGCATTTACAAGCATTTATGCCATAATTGCATAAGTTGTTTGTAAATAATTTCTGTGAGAAACCTAAAGTTTGTGAAAAAGTGAATAATTTTTTTTTATTGGATCGCATTTGGCGGTGAAATGGTGGCATGAAATATACCTAGATCAATACTTTGGGATGTTTCCTAAAAAAAATATATATACATGTCAAGGGATATTCAGGTATTCCTGACAGATATCAGGGTTCCAATGTAACTAGCGCTCATTTTGATAAAAAAGTGGTTTTGAAATAGCAAAGTGTTTCTTGTATTTATTTCCCTATAACTTGCAAAAAAACATGTTAACATTGGGTATTTCTAAACTCAGGACAAAATTTAGAAACTATTTAGCATGGTTGTTTTTTGGTTGTTGTAGATGTGTAACAGATTTTGGGGGTCAAAGTTAGAAAAAGTGTGTTTTTTTCCATTTTTTCCTCATATTTTATAATGTTAGGTGATTTATGCCCTTTATGGATTAAAACCAGACTCTGCATCAACTATGTAATTTTCCATGGGAGTTTTGCCATGGATCCCCCTCCGGCATGCCACAGTCCAGGTGTTAGTCCCCTTGAAACAACTTTTCCATCACTATTGTGGTCAGAAAGAGTCCCTGTGGGCTTCAAAATTCGCCTGCCTATTGAAGTCTATGGCGGTTCACCCGGTTCGCTCATTCGCAAACTTTTGGGAAGTTCGTATTTGCCGTTCGCGAACTCAAATTTTTCTGTTCGCGACATCACTAATTTAGAAATAACATGCAATTTTAAACAACTTTCCCATTTACTTCTATTATCTAATTTGCTTCAATCTCTTGATATCCTTTGTTGAAAAGCATATCTAATTAGGATCAGTAGCTGCTGATTGATGGCTGCACATAGCTGCCTTTTTAATATATCTGCCATGCTGCTATATCTTTCTATAAAATAATTTTGGAATTAAATGACACTGAGAGAGATTTTGAGAAACATACCAGTTTTCTTATAATCGGTTTCAAATTTAATCTGAATATATGTTTAGGGTAAGCACTAATTTGAATTCCTAGATATTCTATATACAAATTATTCTTATATTCAGATATAGCCCCCAAAAGATCAATAACTAAGTAACTTGTCCACATATTCTTTGGGCTCTATAATATATAGTAACAAGTCATCAGCATATAGGACCAATGTAAATTTATTCTTACCAGTTTTAATATCCTTTAAAATCTGTTGTAATAAAAGCACTAAAGATTCTACAGCAATATTAAACAATAATGAAGAAACTGGACATCCCTGACAAGTTCCCCTTTATAGATATACTATTACAGAAATTAGTTCCATTTATAAAGATATATATATATATATATACTGCTGTTTCTGTATGAACTTTTTAAAATGAACTCTAGAAAATAACCTGCAAATCCAAATTTCCCCAAAGTATATAATAGATTAGTCTGTTTTTAATGGCCTGCTCTGTATCTAAAGAGGGCAAGAAAACATCCAACAGAGTCAGTAGTGTTCATGATCTAATTCTTGTAAATGATATGCAATAACTTTCTGAGGTTACCTACTTGGGATCTGCCATGCATAAAACCATCTGATTTCTTGATATTAAGCTAGGCAATATTGTTCATTAGCTAAAAGTTTCATTATTATTTTGTAGTAAACATTGACTAAATCCTTTTCTATTAATTTTTTTTTCCAGATAAGTTTTAAATTTAGTAGAGATTCTCAAATCTATGGGATAATAAAAATTCCTTTATACTTTCTTTTGTCACAATCAAATGTCAATAGCACTGGAGCATATTTAATATTTCTTATATCATGCATCCTTTACCCTTAGACACTAAAAACAAATCTAATATACACAAATCAGCATTATTAAGTGATATTCATGTATAATTAATAAATATCTATGCGGTTCCTCATAGGCCATAAATCTTTCACACCTTATTAATGGGACAGTAAACGGAAAAAATAATGTTAAAGTGGCGCTAGGATAATGTTACATAATTCTGGAATAATGTAAAAAGAAATTGTTTACTGTCTTTTTAATAAGGAATCAAAATATTTCTCTTAATATTTTATTATTTTTTAGATTTTGGTCTCTTCTATTGTAGTAGTATTAATTTTCGTACTTATAGTTAGTTTGGGTGCAATATTAAAATCTCTTGTCATTATCAATCTCATATGTATAGATTTCTGTAAAATTTTCTGAGGCCTCAACCAAAAACTTTTACTTTCTTCATTTGGAATGAATGAACTAAATTTATAATCATTAATAGCTACACTAAGAATAACGTATCTTTTTTGACCATCAGTAATTTGTTGCTCAATTCTATACTGGAGTTTTCTATTAAAAAGAACTGCTGTCCCTCCTTAAAGATTTATTTTGAGATGCATAAAATACTTTGTTATCCCAGCCTGATTTAAGTTCTTTATGTTCACTAGTTGATAAATGTCTCTCTTGTAGACACGTTAGATCAGCATTTCATTTTTACAGGTGATTAAATATTGATTTTCTTTTGATGAGTAAATACCCCCCACATTACATGTTATGATTTTTGCCATCTCTCTAATAGAATGTAAAAAAAAGATTACCGGTTTGCAAGCTAATCTAATACTGTGCTAGGTAAACTTTGCTGACAAGTTATTTATATATATATATGCATACAAAGAGAGAAGCGCTCTACCAGGAACGAACAACAGCTAATTAGCTAGTTCTATGATGATTTACCACCAGGAAGCAGCCTCTTTTAGACCAGTGTGCTTTTCACAAAGGAAAACTTTCCTTAAGTATATCAGTCTGATCCCGCCAATTAAGGTCAGCCCAGCCCCGAAATACCAGGCAATTCTCCACTGAACAAGGAACATGACCACCCCAGATGATCATTTCAGCCTTCTATGGGCCTCGTCAGTGAGGTTCAGCCACATTCCTCTAAGCACACTGGGCAAGGAGTCCACGTCTGGTTTCCCCCATCACCCATAGGGAGAATTCCCCAAGGTCATATTAATTTGCATACAAAGAGAGAAGCACTCTACCAGGAACGAACAGCATCTCATTAGCTAGTTCTATAAATATATATATATATATATATATATATATATATATATACAGTTATGTGTAAAAGTCTTAGGCCAGTGTTAGATTTGTTTTGTTTTTTTTCTATGTGAAGAACATATGAATTTAAAGTATTTCTCTTTCTCGCTATGCTGGGTGTAAGAAATCTAACCATTTCTGTAAAGTCCCTGGTATAATTCTCTAAAGGCAGTTTTTACTTTGAAACTGTATCTCTTAAAGGGGTGCTCCGTGTATTTCAGTATGTAAAAGAGATGCATACATTACAATAAAGATAAACCTGAGGTAGGAAGGGCTAAAGAAAATGTCATAGATGGAAGTTTAGGTGAACTAACTATGAAAACTAAAACGAGCATTATTTTTACATATAGTGAGGGCTCAGAAGAAACGCTGGCATATTTTGAAAAAGGACAATTTCCTGCGTGAAACGAAAGGAGTAAAACCCAATTGTATCTTTCGAAAAAATAGAAACCTAAAAACTATAATAGCCCCAAGCCAACTAAAAGGACCCATTACAAATAAAACTTAATTAGAGAGGGGGACTTCAGGTTTCTATAAATGCAATAGACTCAACTGCATTTCTTGTGAGCACAGTATAATGGGAACAAACCCACAAAGTCAGTTTGTTCTACCACAAATTAGAAAAAATGCGATCTGAATAACCTCATGAATTGCAAAACTAACTTTGTGGTGTACCTCTTACAGTGCAGTTGTAATCTACTGTACATTGGAAGAACCACAAGGCCTTACAAGAAATGGTTACATGAACATATTGCAAACATCAAAGTGGGCCTTAAATCACACAACTTGTCTGACCATTACAAATTAATTCACAATCAGGACCCAAATTGCCTACGAGGCACTATATTAGAGCATGTACATATGGGAAAAAGAGGAGGCAATAGAGAAATCCTTCTCCAGAGAGAGGGATACCGATTGGATACATGCTTTCAATAGTACCTTTCGGTTTGAACAAAGATATTGATATTGTAGCCTTTTTGTAGGACAGGCATGTAGGACTTGAGTCTGAAGCAATGGGTTGCGATATATGACAATAGATCAAAAGTATTCTCTAGCTTTTAGATGAAAGTATAGGTGTGTATGCTGCCCTCATTTTATTATGGTATGATAGATGTGGTTAACATCACCTAATAATAATTCAAATGACCCATTTTTTCTAATCCTAGGATATGTTTAGATAATGACATGGTCGTAGATGTGTTTAGAATAGAATGCTTTTTAGGTTTTTTACATATTCCCCTATATATAAAATAGGATATATGGTGGGATCCGGATCACTATATAAAATATATCTGATCTTGTATGATTGTAAATAGGAGTTGCAGATGTGTTTAATATAAATATATATTTTTAATACCTTTTTAAATATTTTAAAATATTCTTATATATGGTTAATTGTTAAGGGACAGACCTCTAGCGTAATACATAGAGTAGTCCACGTTCCATCAGTACACAGCGGCATAAGTAGCAAGCGAACAAATATTGGACCTGTGTTCCTAGGCGTCCAGGGCAACGGGTTACCTAGTATGTATCCTATTCCCACGCCAGCCACGTAATCCGCGCCATACTTCTGGAATGTCTGAGACCACACCCACAACTATACTCGTATTGGCGCCTCCAGCGTTATGTAAAGGCTTTTGAATAACGCTTTAATTATACCTCTGTGTAAGAAGAGATTTTATGCACTAATGCCCTTCGAAACGCGTAAGGTTTAGAGGCTGTGTACCTCTCCCTGTTAAAGAACTTTTGGTTTTGGGATGCCATTCCCTCCTCTTGTTGTTTGTATGTTTTTTATATAGAGTAGTCCGAGGTGCCTCTCTCCTTTAGGGACGGGCAGCTACTTTTAGTTTTAGGTTTTATGACTTCTACCTAATAGGTGTGATTTTCTCACTTTTGAAGGTACCCTCTTGAGTAGCGCTAGTGGTGTCTGTCAATGAACTTGTGTCCCTGTCATTCTGCTTGCCATTTATGCATTACAATAGGGCTACAAAAAATCATAAAATTGTAAAAAATAAAATAAAATTGTATTACATGAATAAATTAGTAAAAAAGTAAAAAATTGTATTGTTAAATTACACTAAAAGGGATAATTAAATTGTTCTACAAAAACTAAAATTACGCAGGAATTTTTTTTTTAATGCACAGTGAAAATCATAATAAATCTACACTGCACATGCAATAAATCGCTGGGAAATTCAAACTTGTAATACGGAATTCAACGTGTATTTTTTCACCGCCTCTGCTAGTGGGTTGAACAGGAGGAGAGTTTCAGTGGCAAAGTTCAAAGTTCTCTAGCAGGCCTGTCTGGTGTATTCTCTAAACATTTTCCCCTTGCAGATCCTGCAGTTTTACAATCTGAAAGTGGCAAGATTTAAAAAAAAAAACAAAACACTTAGGGCTCGTTTCCATTGAGCCATAAAAAATGGAGTCATAAGCTAACCGAAGTAACCGACAGCTAAAAGTAGTTTATGGCTCCATTTTAGTACCAGTTTTCCATTGAAATATTTTGCGCATTGTGTGCAGTTGCTGTTTTCGTGTAGGTGTAAGTTATCATTGTGCTAACGCTTCCATTCGACGTAGGATTTCTTCAAAATCAATTTGTTTCTATGATAACCAGAGCTTACACTATACATTGTTTGCTTAAAGGGACAGTCAAGTCTAAAAACGTTCACGATTTAAATAGGGAATGTTATTTTAAACAACTTCCCAATTTACTTTTATCACCAATTTTGCTTAGTTCTCTTGGTATTCTTAGTTGAAAGCAAAACTTAGGAGGGTCATATGCTATTTTCTTAGACCTTGAAGACTGCCTCAAATCTGAATGCATTTTGACCACTAGAGGGCATTGGTTCATGTGTTTCATATAGATAATATTGAGCTCATGCACGTGAAGTGAGCACTGATTGGCTAAAATGCAAGTCTGTTAAAAGAACTGAAATAAGGGGGCAGTCAGCAGAAGCTTAGATACAAGGTAATTACAGAGGTAAAATGTGTATTATTATAACTGTGTTGGTTGTGCAAAACTGGGGAATGGGTAAAAAGGGATTATCTTTCTTTTTAAACAACAAAAATTCTGGTGTTGACTGTCCCTTTAACATCTGCGCTCCTTACCTGTGATCATCTCTAAACAGAAACAAAAACAAAGACGCACTTATTTATTATACATATTTTTTTACTTGAAGCAAATACTATTTTGTTATTATAATTATATTTCCCACTTTATTAATATATGTAATATGTATTGCTGCCCTATTCATAGGTCTAGTTTGAATTCTGTAGATATGTGCTTGCATATATTTTTATATTTACTTACTAAGATTTCCATAAGAACACAAGTACAACTATTACTATACATTGGCAGACATCCCAACCTGCAAAAACTCATTTCAGGGAGATGGCTTCACCTGCTACTATGCCGCCCCCTCCCAGTTATATATTGGACACCTTGAAACCCTAAATAAGATAGACTTATCATTAAAGTAGCTTCCCACTAAAGTCAAATTTAAAAAAAATAGCGTTATTGCACAACCACATACAACAAACCTATTTTCCAGTGATCGTACGCTTGTTGGTAGTATTTGTGTTTTATTTTATTAAAATCAGTGGTGGTTACTGATGCATGCTTTGAGGGTTCTATAACGTCCCAGCAACTAAAGGCATTCCTTAAAGAAACACTTTTCTGGATTTGGGCCACATTGGATCATGGTACTTGGAGTTTCAGGGAGATTGCATTCCATTTGCTGGCATCAGGGAGCCGCTATTACAATCAGGGAGACTCCCTGAACTTAGGGAGAGTTGGGATGTCTGCATTGGACAAAAATAAATATAACATATTACAATTTTGTTCTACATTGAAACACTTGCATTATTTGCAAGTTTTAAAATGTCAGTAGGAAATAGGTCTAGTTGAGCTGGGTGTAATTTTTTTCAATGTATCGACAGCCTCTAATAGTGTATTAACTGTTTGTGCATTCTTTGGAAATCTGGTATAAGTTATCGCTTAACGGCTTCTAATAATTTCTATGGGATGCTAAAATATTTTTGTCAGTTGGAATCCAGCTGCCCAAAGGTATAATGCGACATCAGTAGTAGTAACTGAAGTGTATTGATGCTCTACAGCACAATATCATATTCTTTAAAAAAGACATTTTTTTAGAGGTCTATCTAAAGTTAAACTAACATAATGAAGAATTCCTTTTGATAGATATGAGTAAGTAATGTCAGTGCAGAAAGGAAAGCAATAGATTGAAGTCCAGATCAGTCATTTCTGATAGATGGACTTTGTTTTGTAGACAGAGGAGTGGTTGTGCTTACAAATTAAACATATTTGGTAAAGTGCATATTTAAGAGCAAAATGCATCAAATAGTCTGAGTGTGGGTTGATATTGTATATCCTCTATATTCTTTTTAGCAAAGGTACAAATAAAATACGGATTTTTATTTTATATTTTAGCATCCTTACATAAATTGTGTAACCCTTAAATTGCTTCTGGTTTTATCTTTTGCTTTGTGCCCATCTTTATATAGTGAATAAGGTTTTAGGTCCAAAACCAAGTGATATTGTAGGAAGATCTGGGCTCATGGGAATATGAGTTTGTCAAAAGTAAAAAGAGATGAATATCATATCAACTACAAGAAATAACAGAATCAAGGCCAGGTGCAGAAAAGCATTGTTCTAAAAAGTGTATTTATCTTAAACAAAAGTCTCTTTCCTTCTCTCACACTCTCTTTGTCACTTGCTGTCACTGAGCTCAATTTATCAATCCTTGGTGGGCGGGCATATTCGTGTGCAACCCCGCCCCCTGCCCACACATGATTGGCTGTCAATGTTGAGCTGTCAATCTGCCTGGTCGGACGAGACTGGGGAGACTGAAATTCTCCACCTAAAAGGTAGAGAACAGGGTACCGCTGCTTGATAAATCCTGACTGCAGGTTCTCTTTTGCAGGCCTACAGTCAAAGAAGGAGAAGGGCTTGATAAATCTTCACTTCCAGCACACAGAAATAATGTTCTTATGCCTTTCACCCCTTCCTCTTTGCATTGCTGGAGATGCAAAAAGACCTATAATAAATGTATCAGTGTTAGTATATATTTACTGATTGTCTATGGCAGGATTTAAGCGGTCTGTGAATTACACCTAGATGTATCTACAGGATTCGAAAATCTAACAAACTCTTGTTGCACAAGTTCCTGGATACAATATTATTGTTATAAATATAACAGGACCCAACCACAGGGATATCTAAATTCCAACTCACTATAATCGAAAATATATCTGACTTAAGGTCAGACTCCAAAATATCTCCTGTGTATTAAGAAAAGTGAATGATATCGGGATCATCCATTAAAGTACAGAGAAAATAAAGTTTAAAATTGTGTTCAAGAGAAAAACGCAAAGATATTTTGAACACACGCTTCTCCTGTAATGAAGTGGTATATAAGTATATACCTGAGTATATGATTGCTACATATAAGGAAGAGAACATATTTAGTATATACGAGATCTCATATATGGGTTTCAACTTCTACCTCAAAAAGACTAAGAATGACTGGGTGAGGAGAAAAGCTAGCAATATATTTCCCCAGAGCTCTCAAACACATAACCCACGTTCAGATATCTGGATTAGAATTTAGCCGTACAATAAAAATATATTAAAATATAGGAGGTTTCGATAGAAGAATATATTTAACCCTGAAAGAGAAACTAAGTGCCAATTAAGGCCAACATAATTAAGTTTAGGACTCTTTTAAACAAAAGGAAATACAGGAGAAGCAGTGCGAACGCATGACACGTGCTTCACCAACTGCTTTCTCAAAGGTGCGGATCGTCCTTGAGGATGTCCATTTTTATGTGAACGCCAGCCAATCCGGGTGGGGGTGTGACCTGAACATCTGATTACAACCGCCAATTAGGTTGTGGCTGTGACATCACATATTCACGTAGTGTGTGTTTACATTCCGTCTGACAGAAGATGATCAAAAACGGAATGATTATAACTTAACGTAATCGGTTATTGCATTATGTCGATCAGGTCCAATTACAGAGGACAAGGCCTGTGTGTATATACTAAATTTCAGATTGGTGGATACGGTGTATGAAATTGTAACAGATGTCTCTCTTCCAATGTTGTCAGACATAAATGTTTATGCTTAAAAAGGGGGGGGGCAATACAATGGTAATTATCACATAGGCAGAGGGTTACCCATTAGTTTGATGATTGGAATATCTGACATGATGGTTTAAGTAGGCATAGTGCATTTTGTAGGATTTTGAAAATATCAGTTATTGCAATATGTCAGTCAAATCCGGTTACAACGGACACATAATATATCCGACTCTGTGATTATAAGGGGAATGTAATACAATCATTGATATCACCAAAGAGGGTTTGTACTACAAAAAGCCTATGTGTATATACTAAATTTCAAATGGGTGAATGCAACTTATGGCATTGTAACAAATGTTACTCCTCCAATATTGTTGGGTACAATTAGGTCAAAAAGAAGAGCAAGGAGGGGGCGCAATCGCAAAATGCATATTTATTCATGGGAAATTCCTTAGGTATACATGTTTATGCTTAAAAGGGGGGGGAGGAACAATATTGTTGTAATTATCACATCAGCAAAAAGCATTCTATTAATTTGATGATTGGAATATCTGACATAATTGGTTTTGGCAGACACAGTGCATTTTATGGAATTTCGAACAGTGTGGGAGTATCGTTGTCATACACTACACTTATAGTCCAGTCATTCAGGCAGCAGGGTTATCATATATGCATATTTATATAGTCTTTTTTATGCCTTTCACCCCTTCCCCTTTACATTGCTGTCAGACCAGAAACAGCCAGATTGAATGGAAAGAGGCGTTTTTCGTTATGGTCTCAGTTTGTTGAAAATGGGGAGACAGTAACGTTTAGACAAAATGTTTGTCACCCATAACAATAAACTATAAATAAAGTGGAGAAAGCATTGTTTTACTTGTGTCCTGCATTTTATGGGTCATTTCATATTAAAAACAGTGTATCATACTGTTTTAAACATATATCTCTTACTAATTGTTAGGTGGTTGATTATGCAATAAATGTGTAATTTAGGGCAGTGTACAGCCTCAATAAAAGGAATATATTGTAATTAAACTGTTTCTAAAATCCATATTAAATTTAGTAACCAATTCCAAGAACAAAATAGCTATCTGTCCTGCCAGTTCATGTGATTAATGCTGAACATATGGGCCACAGAAGGCGGCCTCATGGGATTGTTAATTCTTAACTGGAAAAAGATCTAAAATGGGATCTCAGCTGTGAAATAAAAGGGTTTTAATTTATGTTTCAATTAAACAACTAATTGTTCTCAACCATCTTCAGTAGCTGGAACTGAGTGACAACCAAATTAGTTAAACACATATGTTAAGTCCAACTTAGGAGCTACAGGTGTTGAAGCCCCCAAATAGAAAATGGCTATGTGCAATGGTCACCTTGACTGACTGACTCTGTACTTCTTGTGATCCAACATAGGGGTCGATTACAAACCATTACAAAAACTTAAAGGGACACTCGAGTCAAAATAAGCTTTTATGATTTTTTTATTTTCACACTTTCTGGGGAGCAAGAACCTACTGAACATGTGCACAAGCTCACAGGGTATACGTATACTAGTCTGTGATTGGCTGATGTCTGTCACATGATACGGGGGCCAGAAAATGGGAGAAAAAATTAATTTGTTAAAAAAAAAAGACTGCTTATTTGAAATGCAGAGTAAGTGCTATTACATTATTTACTTGTTAATTATGTAATTTTACTGCATTGAGTGGTCCTTTAACAATTGATTTATACACAAAAATACCCATAGACATTAATGGTGAATTTCTGTTAAAAACCATTAGATACGTTTTTCTAAAGAATTGTGATCGCTCCCATTAAAGTCAGTAAAACATAGCTCTTTTTCCAAAAATAGAGCTATGTTTGTTTGTTTTTTGATAGTCCCTTTAAAGTTAGAAAATCAGCTTTGTCCATGACAACAACCAGTATTCATCAGCAACTATGTCATATTTTGGTTGTTATTTTTTTCATTAGTTACTTTCCCTTAGATTAGTGAGATATTAAAATGAGTCAATAATTTGCAAATTCTCAGTTACTTAAGTTCTAATGTATTGTGTTCAATTAAACATAAACAGTTTACAATATTTATTAACATGTTAACAATGGTTAAAGGGACACTAAAGTAAAATTTAAAAAATTTTATGATTCAGACAGAACATGCACACACTTTCTAAGGCACAAGTACCTAATGTGCAAGAGTTCACATTATATACATATATAAGTTTGTGATTGGCTGATGGCTGTCATATGATAGGACAGGAAATGAAAAGAAACTTTGAAATTTTTCGGAGAAAAAACTACTGCTGATTTGAGTGTTTTTGTATTGTATTGTATTTTTATTGTGCATTTGCTGTTTATGTATATCTACTGTATTTAATGATTATTTAAAATAATTAATTTGACTGTTTTCACTTAAAAAAAAATGTCATAATTCATTTGGACCTGCATTGACTCTAAGCTTTTCAAATGTGTTGTTGAATAACCAATATTATCAATTTTCTTAAAATCTACTGGCTCTTATTGGCATGAAAAATAAATTATTTTTAGCTTAATATTTTCTCCTGTTAAGTGTAGTCAGTCCACGGGTCATCCATTACTTATGGGATTATAACTCCTCCCTAACAGGAAGTGCAAGAGGATCACCCAAGCAGAGCTGCTATATAGCTCCTCCCCTCTACGTCATACCCAGTCATTCTCTTGCACCTAACTAATAGATAGGACGTGTGAGAGGACTGTGGTTGTTAAACTTAGTTTTTATTTCTTCAATCAAAAGTTTGTTATTTTAAACAGCACCGGAGTGTGTTGTTTTTCCTCAGGCAGTATTAGAAGAAGAATCTACCTGAGTTTGTGTATGATCTTAGCGGTCGTAACTAAGATCCATTTGCTGTTCTCGGCCATTCTGAGGAGCGAGGTAACTTCAGAACAGGGGACAGCGGGCAGGGTTCACCTGCAAGGAGGTATGTTGCAGTATATTATTTTCTAAGGAATGGAATTGACTGAGAAAATACTGCTAATACCGATGTAATGTAAGTGCAGCCTTAAATGCAGTAGTAGCAACTGGTATCAGGCTGATATGTATGTATGTTTACACTGAAGTATTTCTGGGGAATGGCACTTCACTAAGAAAATACTGTATACATATAACTTATAGCCTATTCTGCAGTGAAAGCGACTAGCAGCAGGCTTTTTAATAACATTTCATAATTTTATATTTAAAACGTTTACTGGCATGTTAATCGTTTTTCTCTGAGGTACTTGGTGAAAATTTTTATGGGCTTTATTTTTCCACATGGCTGTCGTTTTGTTATGAATAAAATCAGTTTACTGAGCTTCCCCACTGTTGTATTATGAGTGGGAGGGGCCTATTTTGGCGCTTTATTGCGCAGTAAAAATTCAGTCACAGTCTTCCTAGTTCTCCCTGCATGATCCAGGATGTCTCTACAGAGCTCAGGGGTCTCCAAATCTAGTTTTGAGGGAGGTAATCACTCACAGCAGACCTGTGAGACTGTGCTTTGACTGTGATAAAAACGTTTATATTTTTAATTATTATCCGTTTTTTGATACTAAGGGGTTAATCATCCATTTGCTAGTGGGTGCAATCCTTTGCTAACTTAAGGCATTTACTGTGAAAATTTGGTTGCTATAACTAATCCGGTTTATTGTTATTTCAACTGTGACAGTTTTGTGTGCTTCTTAAAGGCACAGTAACGTTTTTTATATTGCTTGTAAATTTATTTGAAAAGTATTTTCCAAGCTTGCTAGTCTCATTGCTAGTTTGTTTAAACATGTCTGACACAGATGAATCTCTTTGTGCAATATGTTTAAAGGCCAATGTGGAGCCCAATAGAAATTTGTGTACTAATTGCATTGATGCTACTTTAAATAAAAGCCAATCTGTACATGTAAAGAACATTTCACCAGACAACGAGGGGGAAGTTATGCCGACTAACTCTCCTCACGTGTCAGTACCTGCATCTCCCGCTCAGGAGGTGCGTGATATTGTGGCGCCAAGTACATCAGGACGGCCCTTACAAATCACTTTGCAAGACATGGCTAATGTTATGACTGAGGTTTTATCTAAATTGCCAGAACTTAGGGGTAAACGCGATCACTCTGGGGTGAGAACAGAGTGCGCTGATAATAATAGGGCCATGTCTGATACTGCGTCACAATTTGCAGAACATGAGGACGGAGAGCTTCATTCTGTGGGTGACGGATCTGATCCAAATAAACTGGATTCAGACATTTCAAATTTTAAATTTAAGCTTGAGAACCTCCGTGTGTTACTAGGGGAGGTATTAGCGGCTCTGAATGATTGTAACATGATTGCAATTCCAGAGAAATTATGTAGGCTGGATAGATACTATGCGGTACCGGTGTGTACTGACGTTTTTCCTATACCTAAGAGGCTTACAGAAATTATTAGCAAGGAGTGGGATAGACCCGGTGTGCCTTTTTCACCCCCTCCTATATTTAGGAAAATGTTTCCAATAGACGCCACCACACGGGACTTATGGCAGACGGTCCCTAAGGTGGAGGGAGCAGTTTCTACTTTGGCTAAGCGCACCACTATCCCGGTGGAGGATAGCTGTGCTTTTTCAGATCCAATGGATAAAAAGTTAGAGGGTTATCTTAAGAAAATGTTTGTTCAACAAGGTTTTATATTGCAACCCCTTGCATGCATTGCGCCTGTCACGGCTGCGGCGGCATTCTGGTTTGAGTCTCTGGAAGAGACCATTAGCTCAGCTCCGTTGGATGAGATTACAGACAAGCTTAGAGTCCTTAAGCTAGCTAATTCATTTATTTCTGATGCCGTAGTACACTTAACTAAACTTACGGCTAAGAACTCCGGATTCGCCATTCAAGCGCGCAGAGCGCTGTGGCTTAAATCCTGGTCAGCCGATGTGACTTCTAAATCTAAATTGCTTAACATACCTTTCAAAGGGCAGACATTATTCGGGCCCGGTTTGAAAGAAATTATCGCTGACATTACTGGAGGTAAGGGCCATGCCCTGCCTCAAGACAGAGCCAAACCTAGGGCTAGACAGTCTAATTTTCGTGCCTTTCGTAACTTCAAGGCAGGAGCAGCATCAACTTCCTCCGCTCCAAAGCAGGAAGGAACTGTTGCTCGCTACAGACAGGGCTGGAAACCTAACCAGACCTGGAACAAGGGCAAGCAGGCCAGAAAACCTGCTGCTGCCCCTAAGACAGCATGAAGTGAGGGCCCCCAATCCGGAAACGGATCTAGTGGGGGGCAGACATTCTCTCTTCACCCAGGCTTGGGCAAGAGATGACCAGGATCCCTGGGCGTTAGAAATCATATCTCAGGGATATCTTCTGGACTTCAAAGCTTCTCCTCCAAAAGGGAGATTTCATCTTTCAAGGTTGTCAGCAAACCAGATAAAGAAAGAGGCGTTTCTACGCTGTGTACAAGATCTGTTACTAATGGGAGTGATCCACCCGGTTCCGCGGTCGGAACACGGACAAGGGTTTTACTCAAATCTGTTTGTGGTTCCGAAGAAAGAAGGAACCTTCAGACCAATCTTGGACTTAAAGATCCTAAACAAATTCCTAAGAGTTCCATCGTTCAAAATGGAAACTATTCGGACAATCTTACCCATGATCCAAAAGGGTCAGTACATGACCACAGTGGATTTAAAGGATGCCTACCTTCACATACCGATTCACAAAGATCATTACCGGTACCTAAGGTTTGCCTTCCTAAACAGGCATTACCAGTTTGTAGCTCTTCCCTTCGGGTTAGCTACTGCTCCAAGAATCTTTACAAAGGTTCTGGGTTCTCTTCTGGCGGTACTAAGACCGCGAGGAATATCAGTAGCTCCGTACCTAGACGACATTCTGATACAAGCGTCAAGTTTCCAAATTGCCAAGTCTCATACAGAGTTAGTGCTGGCATTTCTAAGGTCACATGGGTGGAAGGTGAACGAGGAAAAGAGTTCTCTATTTCCACTCACAAGAGTTCCCTTCTTAGGGACTCTTATAGATTCTGTAGAAATGAAAATTTACCTGACAGAGGACAGGTTAACAAAGCTCCTAAATGCTTGCCGTGTCCTTCATTCCATTCCACACCCGTCAGTGGCTCAATGCATGGAGGTAATCGGCTTAATGGTAGCGGCAATGGACATAGTACCCTTTGCACGCCTGCATCTCAGACCACTGCAATTGTGCATGCTAAGTCAGTGGAATGGGGATTACTCAGATTTGTCCCCTATGCTGAATCTGGATCAAGAGACCAGAAATTCTCTTCTATGGTGGCTCTCTCGGCCACATCTGTCCAAGGGGATGCCCTTCAGCAGACCAGATTGGACGATTGTAACAACAGATGCCAGCCTGCTAGGTTGGGGCGCTGTCTGGAATTCCCTGAAGACTCAGGGATCATGGTCTCAGGAGGAGAGTCTCCTTCCCATAAATATTCTGGAATTAAGAGCAGTTTTCAATGCCCTTCTGGCTTGGCCTCAGTTAGCAACTCGGAGGTTCATCAGGTTTCAGTCGGACAACATCACGACTGTGGCTTACATCAACCATCAGGGAGGGACAAGGAGTTCCCTAGCGATGATGGAAGTCTCAAAGATAATTCACTGGGCAGAGTCTCACTCTTGCCACCTATCAGCGATCCACATCCCAGGCGTGGAGAACTGGGAGGCGGATTTCCTAAGTCGCCAGACTTTTCATCCGGGGGAGTGGGAACTTCATCCGGAGGTCTTTGCCCAAATACTTCGGTGTTGGGGCAAACCAGATCTGGATCTCATGGCGTCTCGCCAGAACGCCAAGCTTCCTTGTTACGGGTCCAGGTCCAGGGACCCGGGAGCGGTTCTGATAGATGCTCTGACAGCACCTTGGGTCTTCAACATGGCTTATGTGTTTCCACCCTTCCCGATGCTTCCTCGATTGATTGCCAGGATCAAACAGGAGAGAGCATCGGTGATTCTAATAGCGCCTGCATGGCCACGCAGGACCTGGTATGCAGATCTAGTGGACATGTCATTCTGTCCACCTTGGTCTCTGCCTCTGAGACAGGACCTTCTGATTCAGGGTCCTTTCAAACATCAAAATCTAATTTCTCTGAGGCTGACTGCATGGAGATTGAACGCTTGATTTTATCAAAGCGTGGATTTTCGGAGTCAGTAATTGATACCTTAATACAGGCAAGGAAACCTGTTACCAGGAAAATTTACCATAAAATATGGCGTAAATATTTGCATTGGTGCGAATCCAAGAGTTACTCATGGAGTAAGGTTAGGATTCCTAGGATATTGTCTTTTCTACAAGAAGGTTTAGAAAAGGGTTTATCTGCTAGTTCTTTAAAGGGACAGATCTCAGCTCTGTCCATCCTTTTACACAAACGTCTGTCAGAAGTTCCAGACGTTCAGGCTTTTTGTCAGGCTTTGGCCAGGATTAAGCCTGTGTTTAAGACTGTTGCTCCGCCATGGAGCTTAAACTTAGTTCTTAACGTTTTACAGGGTGTTCCGTTTGAACCCCTTCATTCCATTGATATCAAGCTGTTATCTTGGAAAGTTCTGTTTTTAATGGCTATTTCCTCGGCTCGAAGAGTCTCTGAGTTATCGGCCTTACATTGTGATTCTCCTTATCTGATTTTTCATTCAGACAAGGTAGTTCTGCGTACTAAGCCTGGGTTCTTACCTAAGGTAGTCACTAACAGGAATATCAATCAAGAGATTGTTGTTCCATCATTGTGCCCTAACCCTTCTTCAAAGAAGGAACGACTTCTGCACAATCTGGACGTAGTCCATGCCCTGAAATTTTATTTACAGGCAACTAAAGATTTTCGCCAAACTTCTTCCCTGTTTGTCGTTTATTCTGGACAGAGGAGAGGTCAAAAAGCTTCTGCTACCTCTCTCTCTTTCTGGCTTTGTAGCATAATACGTTTAGCCTATGAGACTGCTGGACAGCAGCCTCCTGAAAGAATTACAGCTCATTCTACTAGAGCTGTGGCTTCCACTTGGGCCTTTAAGAATGAGGCCTCTGTTGAACAGATTTGCAAGGCTGCAACTTGGTCTTCACTTCACACTTTTTCCAAATTTTACAAATTTGACACTTTTGCTTCTTCGGAGGCTGTTTTTGTGAGAAAGGTTCTTCAGGCAGTGGTTCCTTCCGTGTAATGATCCTGCCTGTCCCTCCCGTCATCCGTGTACTTTTAGCTTTGGTATTGGTATCCCATAAGTAATGGATGACCCGTGGACTGACTACACTTAACAGGAGAAAACAAAATTTATGCTTACCTGATAAATTCCTTTCTCCTGTAGTGTAGTCAGTCCACGGCCCGCCCTGTTTTTTTATGGCAGGTCTAAATTTTAAATTAAACTCCAGTCACCACTGCACCCTATAGTTTCTCCTTTCTCGTTTGGTTTCGGTCAAATGACTGGGTATGACGTAGAGGGGAGGAGCTATATAGCAGCTCTGCTTGGGTGATCCTCTTGCACTTCCTGTTAGGGAGGAGTTATAATCCCATAAGTAATGGATGACCCGTGGACTGACTACACTACAGGAGAAAGGAATTTATCAGGTAAGCATAAATTTTGTTTTTATTGCAAGTCAACATATGCACCGGCTGAAAAACTAAAGTTTAATTAATAATAATTTAATGTGCATTCACATCCAGCTCATGTTAGTCTAGAAGTTATGAGATCCCAACCTCCTTGTAGGGCTGTGCCAGAAAGTAATGGACACTGCACAAATTAAGTTTAAAAAAATAAGGAAAAGGTCAAATCCTTTTAAAATTATGAATAATACAACCCCAATTCCAAAAAAGTTTGGACAGTATGGAAAATGCAAAAAACAAACATAAAGAGTCATTTTAAAATTCAGTTCACTTTCTTTAAAACACATTGTTAATGCATTATTTGATGTTTTACTTTGTGAAATTAATGTATTTTTGAAAATATACACTCATTTCATATCTGATGACTGCAACACGTTCCAAAAAAAGTTGGGACAGGTGCAATTTAGGAATTATGCGATGTGACAAGTTGAAATAAGAAGGTGATGTGAAACAGGTGAGGCAATCGTGAAATCATAGTATATAAGGAGCCTCCAAAAGAGGCCTAGTCCTTCAACAGCAAGGATGGGTCTAGGCTCGCCAATCTGCCAACAGATGCGAATAATCCAACACTTTGAGAACAACATTCCCCCAAAGACAAATCAGTAGGATTTTGGGCATTTCACCTTCTACAGTGCACAATATAATTAAAAGACCTTCAAAAAATGTCATGAGTCTGTAATGGATATCCTGACATGGGCACTTGAATACTTTGGTAACCCTTTGTTAGTCAACACCATTCACCGTTGCATTCGCAGATGCAAGTTAAGGATTTACTATGCAAAGCAGTAGCCATACATCAACACTATCCAGAAGCGCCGCCGACTTCTCTAAGCTCAGTCTTATCTGAGATGGACAGCAGCATAGTAGAAAAGTGATTTGTGGACTGACAAGTCTACATTTCAAATAGTTTTTGGATAAAAACAGCCGTCGTGTTCTCAAGGCCAAAGAGGAAAAAGACCATCCAAACTGTTATCAGCATCAGGTCCAAAAGCCAGCATCAGTCATGGTATGGGGGTGTATCAGTCAAATGTATACATTTTGGAGCAACATATGCTGTCATCCAGACGTTGTCATTTCCAGGGACATCCCTGTATTTTCCAGCATTACAATGCCAAACCACATTCTGCCCAGATTAGAAGCGCATGGTTGCACAAATAGAGAGTGCGGGTGCTAGCATGCTGGGCCTGCAGTCCTGACCTGTCTCCGATTGAGAATAAGTGGTAAGTGGTGTATTATGAAGCTCACAATAAGGCAACGAAGGCCACGTACAGTTGTGCAGCTGAAGACATGCATAATGGATGAATAGGGGAAAATTCCGCCTGCTAAACTTAACCAACTAATCCCAAACGCTTAATAAGTGTTATTAAAATATAAGGTGATGTTACACAGTCGACTGTCCCAACTTTTTTAGAGTGTGTTGCAGTCATCAGATTTGAAATGAGTGTATATTTTCAAAAACACATTACATTCACAAAGTAAAACATCAAATAATGTGTTAATAATGTGTTTTCAATATAGTACAGGGTGAACTGAATTCTCAAATGACTCTTTTTGTTTGTTTTTTTGCATTTTCCATACTGTCCCAACTTTTTTGGAATTGGGGTTTTACATATTGCAATGATTTCTATTAACCCCTTAACGACTGAGGAAGTGCAGGGTACGTCCTCAAAAAAAAGGCAGTTAACGCCTGAGGACGTACCCTGCAAGTACTCGGTGTGGAAAGCAGCTGGAAGTGATCCTGCTCGCTTCCAGCTGCTTTCCGGTTATTGCAGTGATGCCTCGATATGGAGGCATCCTGCAATAACCTTTTTAAGCCATCCGGTGCAGAGAGAGCCACTCTGTGACCCTCTCTGCACCGGAGATCGGTGGCTCACTGCGTTGGTGGGTGGGAGCCGGACCGGGAGGCGGGTGGCGGCCATCGATGGCCCTGGTGATGTGGAGGGGGGCGGGATCGTGGGAGCGGGGATGGCCGGGGGCGTGCACGGACGGACGCGCGCGCGTGCACGGGAGGGCAAGCGCGTGCACGGGGAGGGAGCGGGTGGGAACCGCTACGCTACAGAAAATGCTATAATAAAAAATGTTAAAAAATGTCTAAAGTAAAAAAAAAAAGACGATCAGCAAGGTGGGGGTTTGTCTGTGTAGGGGGGGGAAGCTACACTACAGAAAAAAAACCAAACAAACAAAAAAAAAGCACCAGTACCCAAGATGGCCCCCAATAAGGCAGAGGGGAGGGTTAGAGAGCGGTTTTGGGGGGGATCAGGGAGGTTATGGGCTAAGGGGGGATCCTACACAGTAGCATATGTAAATATGCTAAAAAATTATTATTATTTTTTTTTTAAAAAAAACCTTTTATTTTAGTACTGGCAGAGTTTCTGCCAGAAACTTAAGTTTCTGCCAGTACTTAAGATGGCAGGGACAATTGTGGGGTGGGGGAGGGAAGGGAGCTGTTTGGGAGGGATCAGGGGGTGGGATGTGTCAGGTGGGAGGCTGATCTCTACACTAAAGCTAAAATTAACCCTGCAAGCTCCCTACAAACTCCCTAATTAACCACTTCACTGCTAGCCATAATACACGTGTGAGGCGCAGCAGGATTTAGCGGCCTTCTAATTACCAGAAAGCAACGCCAAAGTCATATATGTCTGCTATTTCTGAACAAAGGGGATCCCAGACAAGCATTTACAACCATTTGTGCCATAATTGCACAATCTGTTTGTAAATTATTTCAGTGAGAAACCTAAAATTGTGAAAAATTTAACTTTTTTTTTTTTTTTATTTGATCGCATTTGGCGGTAAAATGGTGGCATGAAATATACCAAAATGGGCCTAGATCAATACTTTGGGTTGTCTACTACACTACACGTAAGCTAAAATTAACCATACAAGCTCCCTACAAGCTCCCTAATTAACCCCTGCACTGCTGGGCATAATACATGTGTGGTGCGCAGCGGCATTTAGCGGACTTCTAATTACCAAAAAGCAATGCCAAAGCCATATATGGCTGCAATTTCTGAACAAAGGGGATCCTAGAGAAGGATTTACAACCACTTTTTTTTTCATTTGATCGATCCCAGAGAAGAATTTACAACCATTTATGCCATAATTGCACAAGTTGTTTGTAAATAATTTCTGTGAGAAACCTAAAGTTTGTGAAAAAGTGAACGATTTTTTGTATTTGATCGCATTTGGCGGTGAAATGGTGGTATGAAATATACCAAAATTGGCCTAGATCAATACTTTGGGATGTCTACTAAAAAAAAATATATACATGTCAAGGGATATTCAGGGATTCCTGAAAGATATTAGTGTTCTAATGTAACTAGCGCTAATTTTGGAAAAAAGTGGTTTGGAAATAGCAAAGTGCTACTTGTATTTATGGCCCTATAACTTGCAAAAAAAGCAAAGAACATGTAAACATTGGGTATTTCTAAACTCAGGACAAAATTTAGAAACTATTTAGCATGGGTGTTTTTTGGTGGTTGTAGATATGTAACAGATTTTGGGGGTCAAAGTTAGAAAAAGTGTGTTTTTTTCCATTTTTCCTCATATTTTATAAAAAAAATTTTATAGTAAATTATAAGATATGATGAAAATAATGGTATCTTTAGAAAGTCCATTTAGTGGCGAGAAAAACGGTATATAATATGTGTGGGTACAGTAAATGAGTAAGAAGAAAATTACAACTAAACACAAACACCGCAAAAATTTAAAAATAGCCTTGGTCCCAAACGGACAGAAAATGGAAGTGCTGTGGTCATTAAGGGGTTAAGTATAAGCCACTGCTTAGTGCCGTTTTATTACAACAATGAAACAGACTGTTTCATGTCCTTTTAAACTGGCAGATAAAACAAGTGGATTTTTTTGTTGATCATCAACCATTATAATTGGTTTAAAAATAAAATAAAAGTCATTGTTAATGCTTTGCCAGGTTGCAATAAAAAAACAACTTAATATGCAACATTGCTGAGTGTAGCATCCTGAGCAGACAATAGGGATGTGCAATTGTTGGAAATTTGACATTCAAAATTGCAAAAAAAATAAATAAAAAAGTTTCCATTGACAATGATTCTGCCATTTGAATATTTCTATAAATAAATCTCAGCATAAATATATGGAACATTACCATTTTTAAATGTTACATTTCAATATTGGTCAACTTATACCTGAATTGAAGCCTTTAAGGATCAGCATTGAAATGTTATTTAAATGTCTGAAAGTAACAACTGATGTGTTCAAAGGTTTAGAAATCCTTTAACATTCATTTAGGACAGAATAACTATGAAAAGGACAATTGGTGAGATTATCATTTAAAAACAAAACAACAAACATAAACACCACAGAGGGCTAGATCACAAGTGGAGCACAAAAATATTAGTGCTATTGTGCTACAATATTGCTTAACTCACCAGTTGTAATATGAGCTATAATACTGTGGCCAACACTATCCATTCACAGTTGAGGGAGCAATAAAAAATGTCAACCACGTTATGATCCTGAGGTAAAACTTTTTAACCATCCACTTGTAATAGCAGCAATAATTATGCGCTATTATTATTGCAGGGTCACACTAAGCACAATGCACCCTGCGCTATTGATTGTGCTCTAGCTCAGAACAACTTTGCATTGCTCTTTAGTTATGCATTTTGCCTGCTTTTCCTGTAATTTAAGTAAAAAGAACTGCAGCTTTTCCTTTCCTAATAAAGAAACTGGAGTGCATTTTGCTGAAATCTGAACCATAACCCTTCTACTTGCTGAACTGTGATTGGTGGATATGTGCAGAAGCTCATTTATATCACTCCCTATTTGACCACAGTAATGGAGAATACAACACATTTTGTAGAGGGTGTGTCTTTGGACCCCAAAACAAAGCAAATTTGCTTAAAAAAAGACAATTTTATATGTGTTTAACATGTTTATTTTGTATGTATTTCTTATGCAATATTGCGAATCATTCATGATGAGTATATATATAAAAAAAAATCAATGTCCCTTTAAAATTATATCCTGTTGAGACATTGGGGCCGATTTATCAAAGTCTGTCCGAAAAAATCACTGTGTTCTTTTGCCATGCATAATGCCCCTTGTTATGACCAAATAACTCAACCTTTGTTTCGCCAGTCCACAGCACCTTCTTCCAAAATGAAGCTGGCTTGTCCAAAAGTGCATTTGCATACTTTAAGCGACTCTGTTTGTGGCATGTGTGCAGAAAATTCTTCTTCCGTATCACTCTCCCATACAACTTCTCCTTGTGCAAAGTGCGCTGAATTGTTGAATGATGCACAGTTACACCATCTGCAGCAAGATGATGTTGTAGGTCTTTGGAGGTAGTCTGGGGGCTGTTTTTTTACCGTTTTCACTATCCTTTGCCTCTCTGATATTTTACTTGACCTGCCACTTCTGGCCTTAACAAGAACTGTGCCTGTGGTCTTCCATTTCCTCACAGTGGACACTGACAGCTTAAATCTCTGGAATAGCTTTTTGTAGCCTTCCCCTAAACCATAATGTTGAACAATCTTTGTTTTCAGGTCATTTGAGAGTTGTTTTGAGGCCCCCATGTTGCCACTCTTCAAAGGAGAGTCAAAGAGAACAACTACTTGCAATTGGCCACCTTAAATACCTTTTCTCATGATTGGATGCACCTGTCTATGAAGTGCAAGGCTTAATGGGCTCACCAAACCAATTGTGTGTTCCAATTAATCAGTGCTAGATAGTTACAGGTATTCAAATCAACAAAATAACAAGGGTGCCCAAAATTTATGCACCTGTCTAATTTCATTTGGATGCATATTGCACGTTTTCTGTTAATCCAATAAACCTCGTTTCACTACTGAAATATTACTGTGTCCTTCAGTTATTTGATAGATCAAAATGAAATTGCTGATCCAAATACCCAATTAATTATAAATGAAAATCATGGAAATTGTCAGGGGTGCCTAAACTTTTTTGCATACTTTTGACTTCAAACCAAGTCAGCAACCAGGGTGCCAGATCAAAGAAATATTGTTCTATAATCGCAAAAAGGAGCTGCACTCACTGGATTTAACTAAAAGGGACATTATACACTAGATTTTTCTTTGCATAAATGTTTTGTAGATTATCTATTTATATAGCCCATACAGAGTTTTTTTTTTTTTTTTTTTTAAAGTATAGTTTTTTTTTTTTTTTTTTTAAATAACATTGCTCTGGTTTTCAGACTCCTAACCAAGCCCCAAAGTTTTAGGAGAATACCGACATATACCTACTCCAGCTTGCTTCTGTTTGTGTAAAGGGTCTTTTCATATGCAAAGGAAGGGGGGGCGTGTCTATTTCCCACTTGCAGTGGGTGTTTCAGCTACCTTTTTAACAGAGCTAAACTGGGAGCTTCTAAGTAAGTTTTTAAACCATTTTATACTGGATTTTTAGATCAGTATCTGTGCATATTATTCTTTATAGTGGTGTCTATTATATGCAGTTATATGAAAATTGGTGTATACTATCCCTTTAAATACCAAAAGATTTATTGCATGAAGGTGACTTTTTGGGGTGATTCATAACCATCCCAGGACAGACTGGATGGTTATGAATCACTGCACTAACCTTAGCTAAGCTCATAAGCTGTGTGAACAGCGATGCTTTGGCGTTAAGGGAATCTGCTGAAAAGCAGACTTAAAGTAAAAAGGTGTGTCATTGTGAACCTAATTTGCATATCTTACCCTTATCCTTTGCTGCATTGGAAACAATGTATTCCAGAGGTTTTCTGTGGGAAAAACAAGCCTTCTGGCCTGTCTAGATTTGTTAATGAGCTACACAGTGAGTTATTTTCTCTATATTTTGTGCGTAGTGGAGGATTTTAAACTCACTTTTTACCTCTCCCTAATTTTAAATGTTGAGATATACATATATACGCACACACGCACGAACACACACACAAACACACTATAACTATATATATATATATATATATATATATATATATATATATATATATATATATATATATATATATGTATATATATATATATATTAGAGCTGCAACAACTAATCGGCATAATCGATTATGAAAATAGTTGGCAACGAATCACAGCACCAACTGCTTCACTCCGCTGAGCTCCTGCACATGGTATGGTGTTTTATGGATATGCCCTTAGCTTAAAGGACATCTACAGACTTTTACTTTTCACTTTTTCTGGACACTAAGTTTTTTTTTTAAATTTACAACTACTCCTGTCTTATGTGCAACCCAGAAATAAAATAGGAGTCATAATTTGTATTGTTTATATTAAATCATGTGATTTGGGACTGTGCTTTGCATTATATAGTGCTGAGCTTTTTATTTACACCTAGCCCTAGATTGATGATATTTGTTATATGAATTTACGTCACTATTACCTGTTTGCACATTTTTTTAGCAGATTGCTTGCTATTGCTGATGATATGTACTCTATAGATAAATGTGTAAGGATGTGTCCTGTTACTGATATATAGTCTTTAGCCCTTTTGCCTTTTTTGTTTTTTTATATTTTTAATTATTTGGAATATGTACCAAATTCAACCTCTATATGTATATAGCTGTTATTTTAAGAGTGGACTAGATATTTTTCCCCTAACCTTATAGCTGGTTGTTTACCATTGCATATTGATTTTCAAGATATTTTTATGTCAGAATGAAGACCAGGCTTACTATGTTAAGAGGCCCCTTTGCATTGGTATAGAGCTAACAAAGATACATAGTCCACCTAGGTGAAATTGGGGAAAACCCTACTTATACATCTCAAGCACCTCAACACCTCACTTAAAATGCCTTTACATTGCAGTCTATGGGAACTTGGTGTTCCCAGTAAATATATATGCATATGTTTGTACACATATTAACACACACATATATAAGCATATACATATATATTTACAAATTGCACTCACAGCATGAGAACGAGGCTCCCAAGAGCCTATGGAACCGTGCTCATGCGTGCTGGTATTACTAAGTGGAGCGCTAATATCATTTTCAAGAAAGTGCCCTAAATGGGTTTTTTTATGCACTCATTTACTATGT